>NW_024080642.1:3742512-3951992 GCF_003009895.1 Hyaena hyaena | reverse complement strand
TCATTTGAGAGATCTTGAAGATCTCAATTACAGTGGTAATGGTGGAATTGTAGACAGGTTAATGAGCTTTTTACGAGATTGACCAGAAGGATCTTACTGACTTTATGTTGAGGAGTGGTTAAAGGGGAAGGAGTTGTCAAAGACGGATTTGAAATTACTTGCTTAGGCAAGCAGATGGTGATGTTACTAATCAAGGTAGGGAATACAGGGGTGAGAAGGTGTTATATTTGAGGGACAGTGATTTTGGTAGATTAGATTTGAGGTGTCAGGGAAATCTAGGAGCAAATGTCCAGTAAGCTTTTGGATATTTGGGTCTTGAGTTTAGTAGAAAAGTTTAGAATAGAGATGCATATCTATAAATGATCGGGGTATAAGTGATAAAGTCAGCATGGTTACTCTGTGAGTCTGAGTTTTAGTTGCTTTATATGTTGTTCATTCACATCATCTGGAGGGATTGGCTTTATAGGAATGTGGCACTAAGTACCTTCTCGATAGTAGTTCATGCAGAGCTAATACTTTTCCTTATTTTTCCATTATTTATTTATTTATTGTATTTTTTTAAGTTTATTTATTTTGAAAGAGAGTGAACCAGCAGGGAAGGGGCAGAGAGGGAGGGGGACAGAGGATCCCAAGCAGGCTCTGTGCTGACAGCAGAGAGCCCGAGGTGGGGCTCGAACCCACAAACCGTGAGATCATGACCTGAGCCGAAGTTGGACGCTTAACCGACTGAGCCACCCAGGCGCCTTGGAGAACTGCCTTTTAAAATTTTTTTTCATTTTTTTAAATGTTTTTTAAAATTTATTTTTGAGAGAGAGAGAGTGTGAGCAGGGGAGGGTCAGAGAGAGAGGGAGATACATAATCTGAAATAGGCTCCAGGCTCTGAGCTAGCTGTCAGCAGAGCCCGACGCGGGGCTCGAACCCACGAACTGTGAGATCATGACCTGAGTCGAAGTCGGACGTTTAACTGACTGAGCCACCCAGGCCTCCCAAGTTTTTAGTTTTTGTAAGTAGGCTTCACTCCCAGCACGGAGTTTGACCTCTGGGCTCCGAGACCAAGAGTTGCAGGCTGTAACTGACTGAGCCAGCCAAGAACCCTGAAACTGCCTTGTCCAACATCAGTTCTATTATAAAGATGATGGGAAAAAGAATCTGTTTCCACTGAACACCTCTGATTAGAGCCTGATAGTTATTATGAACTAGAACCTCAGCAGATTTGGTTTGAGGACCACAGGACAATCTTGAACCAGTGCCTGGTTAGTTCAGAGTTGGGATTAGGAATTCAAGCTAACTAACTGTCTAGTTCTCTGCTACTCTGTTGCTTTTTCACCAGTTATGTAAGAACTGAAAACAGTGAAATAAATACACCTGATGGTAAGTGAAAGATACTTATGCTGTTGTTGTTTTCTGGAAGGACAGTATGTATGATTTAGGTGCTTTTTTTTATAGTTCATGATTTTGAAATAAAAGCAGAGACATGTTTTATGAAAGGAAGGAATATGCAGAGTATCTATAGTTGCTGGTTGATTTTTAGCTAAGCATTTTTAATATTGACCTTAAACAGAATGTCTGGCTTTGACAAGAAAATCAAATGGTGAGAAACCCAGACATCCCTAGGGTCTCAACTTGATTCAAGGCTTAACTCCCCATACTTCTCCTTTTTTCTCTTACCTTAGGGATTTTATGTTAAAGAGAAGATTAATTCCGTAGATAGGTTTTCTTTTTACCATTTTATTATGAAAATGTCAAATATATGCTAGAGTAGACATCAGTATAACGAACCCCTATCACTCCACTACAGTAATTTTGAATTTGTGCCAATCTTTATTATCTGTGTTTCCCCTATCCACTAACCCACCCAAGTTATTTTTAAACAAATCTGATTCATAAATTAATAAGTATTTCTATATGTATCTCTAAAAGATAAGGACTAAAAGAAAAATCCCACACACTTAACAAGCATTTCTTTGAAAAAAATTATTTATATATTTATTTAGGTGGGGCTACAGATTTTAAAGACTTTAGAGGTCCTTGGGTGTCTCAGTCAGTTGGGCATCTGACTTCAGCTCAGGTCATGATCTCATGGCTCCTGGGTTCAAGCCCCGTGTTGGGCTTTGTGCTGACAACTCAGAGCCTGGAGCCTGCTTCAGATTCTGTCTCCTTCTCTCTCTACCCCTCTCCTCCTTACACTCTTTCTATCTGGAACAAAAAAAAATTGACAAAAGGGGGGTGCTTTGGTGGATCCGTCGGTTGAGTTTCCAACTTCAGCTCAGGTCATGATCTCATAGTTTGTGGGTTCAAGTCCTGAATCAGGCTCTATGCTGACAGCTCAGAGTCTGGAGCCTGCTTCGAGTTGCGTGTTTCCCTCTTTCTGTGCTCCTCCCCAACTCATCCTCTGTCTCTCAAAAAGAAAGAAATGTTAAAAAAAAAAAAAAAGAAAGTCAGAGGGACCAAGATAACCAAAACTATTTTGAAAAAGGACAACAAAGTTGGAAGACTCCTACTACCTGATTTCAAGACTTACTGAAGAGCTCCGGTAATCAAGACAGTGTGGTATTGCCAAAAGGGTAGTTTGACAGATCAATGAACAGAACAGAAAGTCCAGAAGTAGACCCACACTATTAAATATAGCCATTTGATTTTTTTTTAATGTTTTTTTATTTATTTCTAGGAGAGAGAGAGAGAGACCGCGTGAGCAGGGGAGGGTCAGAGAGAGAGAGGGAGACACAGAATCTAAAACAGGCTCCAGGCTCTAAGCTGGCAGTCAGCACAGAGCCCGACGCGGGGCTCGAACCCATGAACCGCGAGATCATGACCTAAGCGAAAGTCGGACGCTTAACCGACTAAGCCACCCAGGCGCCCCGCCATTTGATTTTTGATAGAGGTGCAAAGGCAAATCAAAGGAGAAAAGATAGTCTTCTCAACAATGAGTTGTTGGAACAACTGGATATCTAAAGTAAAAGAAAGAAAAGATGTGCCTCAAACTATACTTCATATCATTTGTAAAAATTAATTCAAAATTGGTCACAGACCTATATAAAATGGAAAACTATAAAATATCTGGAATATTTTATACAGGAGAAACGGAAAATCTTTGTTACCTTGGATTAGGTAAAGAGTTCTTAGATACAACACCAAAAACAAGATCCAAAAAAATTTTTTTTGATAAATTGGGCTTCCTCAAAATTAAAAAATTTTACTCTGCAAAAGATACATAAGTGAATGAAAAGAGAAGACACAGACAGGGCACCTGGCTCAGTTGGTAGAGATGTGACTCTTGATCCCAGGGTTGTGAGCTTGAGCCCCATGTTGGGCATGGAATCTACTTTAAAAAAAAGAGAGAGACAAGACACAGAGTGGGATAAAATATATCAGACATACATAAACCTATATCTAGAACATATAAAGAGCTCAAAACTCATCAAGAAGCAAGCAGCACCATAAAATGTGTGAAAGATTTGAATGATTTCACTGGAGAAGATAGGTTGATGGCAAGTAAGGATGTGAGAATCTCAACATCTCGGTCATTAGAGAAATGCAAATTAAACTCATAATGAGATATGCCATTAGAATGGCTAAAAAAACAACAACAAAGGAAATTGATTAGATTATGGGTTGGCAGGGATGTGGAACAACTAGAATTTTGGGAAACACTGTGGAGTTTCTTACTAAGTAAAACAAATAGTTAACATATGACCCAAATATTTACCCAAGTGGATTGACAGCCTAAGACATAAAATCCTGTATGTGAATATTTATAGCGGCTATATTTATTTATTTTTTGTCTGTTTATTTGTCTATTTATTTATTAAATGGATCTTTTAAAAAATGTTTATCTTTGAGGGGCGCCTGGGTGGCTTAGTCGGTTAAGCGTCTGACTTTCGCTTAGGTCATGATCTCGCGGTTCGTGGGTTCGAGCCCCGCGTCGGGCTCTGTGCTGACTGCCAGCTCAGAGCCTGGAGCCTATTTCAGTCTGTGACTCCCTCTCTCTCTGACCCTCCCCTGCTCACGCTGTCTCTCTCTCTCCTAGAAATAAATAAAAAATATTAAAAAAAAATATTTATCTTAGAGTGAGCACAAGAGGGAAGCAGTGGGTGGGGGGAGGTAGAGATTAAGAGAGAATATGAATCTGAAGCAGGTTCCAGGCTTGGAGCTGTCAGCATAGAGCATGATATGGGGCTTGAACCCATGAGCCATGAGATCATGACCTGAGCCGAAGTTGGATGCTTAACCCACTGAGTTTCCCAGGTGCTCCAATATTTGTAGCTCCTTATTTGTACTCAACTGAAAATTAGAAACAACTTGAATATCCTTCAGCTTTGGTATGAATTAACCAATTGTGATATATACGTATAGTGAAATACTACCCAGCAATAAAAAGGAACTATTTATATATGTAATAATGTGAATGTATCTCATATGCCTTATGGTAAGTGAAAGAAGCTAGACTGAAGAGGCTACTCACTATTTGAATTTATATGATATTATAGAAAACTTAAAAACTATAGGGGCAGTGGAGAGCAGATCAATGATTGTCTTGCTGTAGGGGTAGGGGAACGTTTTACTGCAAAGCAGTAGAATGAGGATGTTTCTGGAGGATAATGGAACTGTTCTGTACCTTGATTGTGGTTACACATCTGTATGTTATGAGAATTTTTAGAACTGAGCACTAAAAAATATATTTTACTGTGCGAAAATAAAAGAACAGTCTGAGGGCCCCTGGGTGGCTTAGTGGGTTAAGTGTCCAGCTCTTAATCTCAGCTCAGGTCTTGACCTCAGTTCAAGCCCCACATTGGGTTCCGTGCTGTGTGTGAAGCCTGCCTTAAAAAAAAAATGTCCGGGAGTAGAAGAGGGAGACTTTAAAGAGGAAATCCAGAAATGTAATTTCCTAAATATATTTGAATTTTAACTTAATTTTATTTCTTTTTTTGAGTATATTTTAAGTAACATAAAAGGTACACAGTATGGGAGTGTGTGGCCGGCTCAGTCAGTAGTGCGTGGGACTTTTGTGGTTGTTGGGTGTAGAGCCTACTTAGAAAAAAAAAATTTTTTTAAAATATATATATGTATACGAAAAGTCTCTGAGTGACAAGTTAAGATCCTTTAGAATTTCTTTATTTTACTTTGAAATGCAGTTGTGTACACTAATTTCTTTTTTAAAATTTGTTTATTTAATTTTAATTTACATCCAAGTTGGTTAGCATATAGTGCAATAATGTTTTGAGTACATTGCAGTGATTCATCCCCTGTGTATAACACCCAGTGCTCATCCCAACAGGTGTCTTCCTAATGCCCCTTACCTGTTTACCCCATCTCCCCACCCACAGCCCCTCCAGCAACCCTCAGTTTGTTCTCTGTATTTTAGAGTCTCTTATGTTTTGTCCCCCTCCCTGTTTTTATATTCTTTTTGCTTCCCTTCCCTTATGTTCATCTGTTTTGTATCTTAAAGTCCTCATATGATTTTTGTCTTTGTCGGACTGACTTATTTTGCTTAGCGTGATACCCTCTAGTTCCATCCACATTGTTGCAGTGTGTACTCTAATTCTTAAGACTTCAAGAATATTTTGTCATTTATTTTCTACTTTATTTAAGTTTGCTTATTCTTAAAGCATGATGCTATTAGCTTGCCTTCCCCATTCTCTTCGTATCCTAGGACACTGCTGTGTTATCAGTATGTTCTCCACTCCAGAGCATGAAAACGTATAGGAAGAGATTTATCAAGTTAATGGGGGTATATATGAATATTATCCAAAGCCTAGCCAAGCTCTCTATTTTCCCAGGGATTACTTAACGAACTGAAACTTGGACACTCAGAATATTGTGTCAGGACACACCCTTCAAATTCCTAGAAGTATTACAGTTTCCAGGTTAGTGTGGATTTTTAGATTTGGTAGGACATTGAGAAAATTGGCTGTGATTTTTGGGCAGCTGGTCCAGGTCCCCCCTCTGCTTGGCATCCTTCCTCTTCCCTCTGCTATTGTTTCCTTGTGAGAGGCAATTTGAACTATTAGCTAGTGTTTCTGGATCATGTCTCTGCTCTTTCTTTCCACAACTACTCTGATTTTCCATCAGATCTTAAATTTCTAAGTAAGAACTTTTATTTAGGTAAAGTAAGATCAGAGGCCCCTGGGTGGCTCAGTTGGTTAAGTGTCTGACTTTGGCTCAGGTCATGATCTCCCGGTTCTAGAGTTTGGGCCCTGTCTGACAGCTCAGCCTCTCTCTCTTCCCTTTCCTCTCTCTCTACTCCTAACCCACTCGCACTCCGTCTCTCTCAAAAATAAACATTAAAAATTTTTTTTTAGATAAGGTAAGATCATTCCTCTTAGTAGGAGGTTGTGAGGGTGACTGGTTAGGCTCCTGTGTCTCACTTGAATATTTGCCTGCTCTTTGTAAATTGATAACCCAGCTGATCTCGAGTCCCCTGTTATTCTCTCCCCCACCTTTCTCTCAAAGGCTATTTACTTCTTTTTTCCACACCTGCAGACTTTACTGTATTTATATTTGTATTGGTCTTTCCTTTCTTCTCCATATTGTTAATCCCACTGCAACCTGTTGTATCACTGTTTTTTGTTCGTATTTATTTCTTTTCCCCAATTCTTTGTCCCCACCTTACCCCCAGTTACTGCTCAGTTTCTCTCTTGTTCCTAAAAGTAGTCTTTCTCCTGCTCTCTTCACTTTCTCACAGCCTATTTATTCCTCAAGCATGTAATTTGATTTTGTCCCCAACACTCCACTGAAATTGCTCTGCTCAGTGACCTGATTGTCAAACCCAGATGATGCTTTTTACGCCTTGATTTATTTTGCCTTCTGCTTTTATTTATTTAAATAAAAATTTTTAATGTTTATTTATTTTTGAAGGGGAGGGAGAGATAATGAGTGGGGGAAGGGCAGAGAGACAGGGAGACAGAATCTGAAGCCGGCTCCAGGCTCTGAGCAGTCAGCATAGAGCCCGATGTGGGACTTGAACCCACAGCTGTGAGATCATGACCTGAGCTGAAGTTGGAAGCTTAATCAACTCAGCCCCCCAGGTGGCCCATAATTTTTTAAACTGTTTTAAAGTTTATTTATTTTGAGACAGGTAGAGAGTGAGCAGGGGAGGGGCAGAGAGAGAAGGAGACAGAACCCCAAGCCAACTCCATGATGTCGGCGCATTGTGGGGCTCGAACCCACAAACAGTTCATGACCTGAGGCAAAATCAAGAATCGGATGCTTAACTGAATGAGCCACCCAGGTGCCCCTAATTTTTAAATTTTTTACTTTACTGCTTCTTTAAACTATCCATGCTTGGGTTTTCTTTTCTATCCCTTTTTAGTCTCTCTCACAGTCTCCCTTTCTTCTATCCAGTCCCTAAGTGTTAATATTGCTGAGAATCCTGTTCTTAGTCACCCTTTTCTTGTTTTATTTTTCACAGGTAATGTAATTCAAATCTCTGTATTTAACTCAAATCTCTCTCTCCTGGGATCCAGACCCATATTTCCAGAATCCACCTGGGCATCTTATAGGCATCTATAAATATGGGGATTGATTATTTTTGCCACAGAATCTAAGCCCTCTAGATTCCCTGCCTGGTTGAATGCTATTGATAGCCATACAGTTGCCTAAATCAAAAATATTGGATTTGACCTTGCTTCTTTCTTCTTCCTTATCACTCATATCTGCCTGATCCCTAGATTTGATTTTAACCTTGAAGATCTCCTAAATCTGCCTCTCCCTTTCCAACCATATTGCCAAAGCCATGGATTAGACCATTTTTATTTCTTTAAAAAATTGTTTTTAACATTTTATTTATATTTGAGAGAGAGAGCACACGTGCACATGAACGCGCACAAGAGCGGGGGAGGAGTGGAGAGTGAGGGAGACACAGAATCTAAAGCAGGCTCCAGGCTCTGAGCTGGCAGCACAGAGCCTGATGAGGGGTCAACCCCATAAATAGATAATGACCTGAGCCGAATTAGGATGCAGAGTCAGATGCGTAACTGATTCAGCCACCCAGGTGTCCCTATTTATTTATTTAGAGAGAGACCAAGACACTGCGAGTGGGGGAGGGGCAGAGAGAGAAGGAGACAGAGAATCCCAAGCAGGCTCTGCACTTTTAGAGTGGGCCTGATGTGGGGCTTCAACTCATGAAACCAAGAGATCATGACCTGAGATGAAACCAAGAGTCTGAAGCTCAAACGACTGAGACATTCAGGTGCCCTGACCATTTTTATTTATTACTTGGTCAGTTGCAATAACCTCCTAACTGGTCTTCATGCCTCGAGTCTTATTACCCTTTCAGTTGATCCATCCCTGTCACAAGAGCGATTTTCCTAAATTGTAAGACTACTTATGCTCTTTCCCTTTAGGATTCTTTATCATTCACAGCACCTAATGCATAGTAGATGATTGATTCCATCTTCCTTCCTCCTTTCCTCATTATATTTTTGCTCAAGCTATTTTCTTTCCTTCCGTGGACGCTTCTTCCAAAACAAGCAAACATAACCAATAATCTGGTGAATCTCCTAATTAATCCTTAAGATTTAGCTCATAGCTCATTTCTTCTGTGAAGTCTTCCTAGTTCTCAAGGCAGAATTAATCATTCCTGCCGCTGGGCTACCTGTGACATTTTATTATCCTGCTAGCATTACATTTATCATTTAAATGTTTTGTTTCTTCAACTAGATTGTGAGCTCTTTGTGGGTAGGAGTAACTAAGCCTGCCAAATTTTTTTTGAGTTTTTAGTATGTGTAGAGCACTAGTAATACACTGGTAATCAAGATAGAGTCTGTTCTCTTATGGAGCTTGTATTCTAGGGGGGGTAAACAGACAACAAACAACTTTTTATTTTATTTTTTATTAAAATTTTTTTTAATGTTTTATTTATTTCAGAGAGAGAGCGAGCGAGCAGGGGAGTGTCAGAGAGAGGGAGACACAATCTGAAACAGGCTCCAGATTCTGAGCTAGGTGTCAGCACAGAGCCCATTGTGGGGCTCAAACCCACGAGCTGTGGGATCATGACCTGAGCCAAAGTTGGACGCTTAACTGACTGAGCCACCCAGGTGTCCCATTAATGTTTATTTTTAAGAGAGAGAGAGAGAAAACATAAGCAGGTGAGGGGCAAAGAGAGAAGGAGACACAGAATCTGAAGCAAGCTCCAGGCTCTGAGCTGTCAGCACAGAGCCCGACATGGGGCTCAGACCCACGAGCTATAAGATAATGACCTGAGCCGAACTCGAATGCTCAACCGACTGAGCCACCCAGGAGCCCCTCCTTTAGAGGTTTTTAAGCGAGCATATGATGTGAATTGGCTTGTAATTAGAATCTTCTGCTTACTGTGTGGAAATGGATTGCTTGTAGGGGGATCCAGAGTAGAGGCAAGGAGACTAGTTACAAGACTTGCACTAATTCAGATAAGAATTGATGGTGACTTGGATTGGAGTGATGGTAGAAGAGCTGTAGGGAAATAGACAGATTTGGAATTTCTTTTGGAAATGAAATTGGCAGGGCTTGCTGAGGGATTGGCTGCAGCCAGGGGGTGTGAGGCAAAGAGGAATCATGCCTAACTTCTGCATTATTGGCTGGGGCAACTAGGTAGGTGATGATATTTATTGAAATGGGTAAGACTGGCAGAAGAATTTTGCTTTGGTCATATCAAGTTTGAGGTGCTTGTTAGACAGCCAACTGGAACTATAAGATAGAAAAGCCTAGCATTCCTGGGAGAAATCTGGGCTGGCATTGTAGATGTGAAATCAACATGTAGATAGAGGTTGAAGTCTTGAAATTCAATCAGGAGGTCACCTAGAAATGGATTGTGGCTACAAAAGAGAGGTCTGAAGGAGAAGGAGCAGCCAGTGAGGTAGGAGGAAAACCATTGATGTTATGGAAGCCAAGTAAAGAATGTTTTCAGGATGGAGTGGACCACTGTATTGATTATTGTCTCAAATAAGAACAGAGAAGTACTCATGGGGTTTGGGAACCTAGAGGTTATTGGTGACCTTGACTAGAACCACTCATTGGAGTGATGGAGAGAGAAGTCTGATTGTAGTGGATTAAAAAGAAAAACAAGATGAAGAAGCATTTGATCCTTTTTTTGTTTTTGTGTTATGACATAGAGGTTTTGGAAACCAATTTCTGAAAACTCCCGTGTCATTGTTTTTAAATCCTTACCTATTTGTATTCAATTGTGGTTGTGTATTTGTGTTGCACTGTCATAATAATTTAGTGTTTTTGTACCCTTAAGTGGATTTCTGTGTTCTAAGAACCTACTAAAACTAGGGCTATGAGCAATACAGATACACTGGTTGAGTGAATGAGACTGTTTTTAAGAGTTAGGTTCCTGGTTTTGGAAAAGCAGACTGGCTTGACCTTGGCCTTACAATACATCAGTTTTCTCAGCTGTCAAATGAGGATAACAGGACCAGTTTAGCTCATGGGTGGTTGTGAGGCATGACTACTAATGAAAATATTGTAAAACACTTTTGCAAGTTCAAGTGTGATATAGATGCTAAATAATAGTTCTTTATTAGGATGTTGTGAAAGTTAGCAACATGCTGTTAGAGGCCTAAAGTTCCTTTTGAGAAAGGTGATATATTTTTATAAATACTATTTGAAGAAAAAATAGCTCTGGATTTGGGAAAAGATGTTGTTACCCTAATTTCTAGAGTGTAACAATTATGGAACCATAATGAAACATTTTAGTTGAAGAGACTGTTTCTAAAAGTTTCATTAGATCACTTAAGAGGATTTGTATCACAAGAGTTTTTACCATTCTTGGCTTTTTCGTCCACATGAAGATATGAATGGCAGCCTGTGGCAGTTACAATGCTGAATGTTTGAAGAACCAGTAGGGGTAATTTATTATCCTGTATTTAAAACATCGTAGCCAGTTAATGGAGGCACTCAAAAAAAAAAAAAGCACTGAAAATGCACCTTAATTTCTTTTAGGTGACACCATATGGCCACTTTAATGAAAACTTAGGTGATAGTTGCAGTTAGGCTTGGAGGAGGGACATGGTGCCATTTCAGGCAAAGCTAGCACTCCTTGTTCCACACCTGAGGCTAAATATAGAATCTGTGGCATCATTACCTATAATGTACTTAGAAAATGCTTGAAATTTGAATATGATGAACTAAAATTTTCTCAGCCTCTAGAGTGGCATAAACAATAGAGGAAACTTGGGATGTGGGCCTTCTGTGTCTGAAACTGATAAGGGAAAATTGAAATGGTTAAGCAGTAACCTGCTGATGTGCTTAGAACTTTACCCTGCTGACAGCTCAGTTGGGAGCTTGTGTATTGTTTTTTCAGTAGGGACCTGTGTATTGCTAATTTTAGAACAAAGTGACATGATGTTCTTAGCTTTACATAGGTTGGAATTGAATTTTTTTTTTTGAATTGAACCTTTTTTCTGGAATTTGAGTTCTCCTACAGTTCTTTCCCTCTTTGTATCAAGGATAAATAAGTAAAAGGCTTAGGTTTCTTTTCTTCTTTGATGGGAAGACTTTTGTCGCATCCAGGCATTATTTGCTTTTCTTGTGCATTTGGTGACTGGAAGGGGGGTCTGAAAATGGCCTACTTCCACAGCAAGGCAGTTGAGTAAGCTTACTTTCTTAGAGGTGCTTTACCTCTGTGGTTATATTTAGACTTTCTTTTATTTACTTCTGTGATCTCCCTTGTTCATTGTAGGCTTAGAGTTTGGCTACAGCTGTTTTATGTTCACAGGTAAAGGTTCATCTTTTATTCTTATTTTAGTTCCTTTGGTTTTGCAGTTTACCTGTATCCATTCTTTCTAATAGTTTCCTTCCCAGAGTAGATGTTTCACAAAGCTTCTGTTCTAAATGTTTTAAGGTATATATTACCTATGCTAGGCACCCTTATCTCCCCAACACCCCCAGCTTATTTGGGGTGTAATTGACAAGTAAAATTTTAGGATATTTAAAGTGTACAGTTAAAAATTTTTTTTAACACTTTATTGGGGGGGGGGGCATGAGCTGGGGAGGGGCAGAGGGAGAGAGAGACAGACACAGAGAATCTCAAGCAGGTTTCACACCATCAGCACAGAGCCCAATATGGGGCTTGTCTCTCTAATGGTGAGATCATGACCTGAGCTAAAATCGAGAATCACACACTTAACTGACTGAGCCCTCCATACAGTGTGATTTTTAAGTATCCTTATCTTTTGTTTTTTGTTTTTCCTTCTGAGTTGCCAAGTTTTCTCTGAGGCTTGCAGTTGGCAGTACTATCAAGTCAAAATACCTTTAGGATTGTATGGAGAAGCACCTTCTTCTCTTCTTTTCTTTCTTTCTTTCTGTCTGTCTGTCTGTCTGTCTGTCTGTCTCTGTCTTTTGTTGGTGAAAAAAGGTGGTTTTATTACAGCACGGTTATGGGACCCAGGGGCAAAGAGCTGCCTATATGGAGAAGGCACTTTCTATTGCTCCCCCCCCTTTTTTTAATGTTTATTTATTTATTTTGAGAGAGCACAAGTGGAGAAAGGGGGGCAGAGAGAGAGAGAGAAAGAGAGAGAGAGAGAGAGAGAGAGAGAATCCCAGGCAGGCTCTGCGCTGCCTGCGCAGAACCCACTGTGGGGCTCAAGCTCACGAACCATGAGATCATGACCTGAACCGAGACCAAACGTCAGATGCTTAACCAGCTGAGTCACCCAAGCGCTCCTCTACTTTTGCTTTCTAACAATATGGAATTATATATTATATTTCACCTTTTGTATTTCTTCTTTGACTACAAGTTCACGTCCTTTGAAAATTTCCCTTTGGTTGTCTCTTTCTTATTGACTTATAAAAATTCTTTGTATTTTCTGGCCATCAATTCTTTTCCATAAATGTGGCAGATTATTCTTTAAGGCTATGAATAAGAAGTGAGAAAGCAGACTATTGCGTCAAATGCTTATCCAAGATGGTATTTGGTTAAAATGTTTGCCTTGGTTATTTGAGCAATAGTAAGCTTCTTTTGTCTCCTTCCAAAGATGCATAGAAAAGCTCCTTCTGTCTGAAGTAACGTGTTGGCTCTGTGTTGGTTATAATTTGCTTTTTCTGGCTGGCAAAGCCTTCTTTTTGTTTTCTGTCTTCTGACAGATTATAGGATTGTGGGGAAACAGCGTCCAGGGCTTTTTCAGGAACTGTGCCATTTCATCTACAGGAGAAGCCATTGGCTTTGGCACTAGAAGAGAATCGATGCCAAATCATGCTTGATTCACAAGTTTGCTGCCTCATTTTGTGTATGTGTGTGAAACTTTTCCAAGATGTTGGCTTTTACTTTTTCTACCATGTGCCACCCTTGAGTATGAGAAATTTACCCTCAGTATGAGAAGTTAACAACTTGTTCCTTGTCTCCAACTCCCTAGCCCCAACACACACAATCCAGACATCCCAAATTATAGCAAAAGATGGAACAGTCATTTTAGGATTAGGGGAAAATATACCACACAAATGTTTCTATTCCATTCCATGGTGACTTTGAGTTCAAGTGTTAGTCTTTTTTTGTGTAGGCTTGAATTATTTAGGTGCACAAGTGATTTACTAACCAAGATGTCTCTTTACAAAGGGATCAGTGAAAGCTTACTGTCAGAGAATTCTATTTCCTGACTTTGGGAAACGTAATTTGTATAAGACCAAGAGCACATTTAGGAAACCTGTATTTTTTATCCTTGACAACACTTTTCAGGGAGCTGTATAATTTATCATGATTTCAAATGAGAGTTTTTATTATGTAAGCAGTCTTTTTTTTTTTTTATGTTTATTTTTGAGAAAAGAGAGCACGAGTGGGGGAGGGGCAGAGAGAGGGAGACACAGGATCTAAAGTAGGCTCTGTGCTGACAGCAGAGAGCCTGATGCTGGGGTCCAGCTCATGAACCGCAAGAACATGAACTGAGCCGAAGCTGGACGCCTAACCTACTGAGCCACCCAGACACCCCAATTACGTAAGCAGTCTTCACTCCAATTGTATCTGTTACCTCCATGTTTGTTTTAAGTAGGTATGGAACCCTGTTGCAGGACTTGAACTCATGACCCTGAGATGAAGACCTGAGCTGAGATCAAGAGTGGGACACTTAACTGACTAAGCCCGGGAGCTCCAACCTTCATGTTTTTAAAACCGTGTATAATAGGGGTGCGTGGCTGACTCCGTTGGAAGAGCATGTGATTCTTGATCTCAGGTTGTGAGTTTCAGCCCCATGTTGGTTATAGAGCTTACTTAAACTTTTTATAAAAAATTTAAAAACTGTGTATAGTAGATTTTGAAACCTAGTTAGTTTGATATTTTAGCAAATCTTCCACACATGTTAAAACTTTATGCCTCTACTTTCTGTAGATGATTGTTTAAAGATAACCTGTAGTTATGTATTATTTCCATTTAATTTAAGATGGGGAAAATAAATAGGAGAATAAGCCAGTTTGGATATGCTGCTTTGTCTAGTGTGAATTATTATATGGACATGGTTTTTGTAGTCCCTCTGCCAGAAATGCTTCCCCTTCTGCCCTTCCCAAAACCCACAGTCTTGTAAAAGTTGAGGTTTGGTTCTTTCTTGTAGTTTGCTTTTTTTTTTAACGTGTTTTCCTTCACTAGACTAAGCACCTTAAAGACAGGGACTATAGCTTATTCACTTTTTTTTTTTTTTTTTTGGTCTCTAGGTCTAATTGAATTCCTGGTATACATGAATGCAGTAATATATGCTGATGTGAGTGAATGAATGAATACATTAATTCCCAAAGATACAGTGATGGATTTTACACTTCCCTCTAGTGTTTGAAAGAGAAAGTACAGCCAGCTTAAAAAAAAATACTTTGCTACATTGAAATAATTGTTAAAGGCATTGTCTTCCTTCTGGTTTTTTTTTTAAACTTTCACACTTGTTTTTTTTCAGACCTCCTGTTCTCTTCAAGAAAATATTTTTTTCTTTCTTTTCATCAGAGTCTGTTTGTGTCACATGGGTATTTGAATTCTAGAAAATGTCACATGATAGGTCTTTATAGGGAAAATGCCCTTTTAGTAATTTCAGCTTCTGGCACCTAGGTGGCTCAGTTGATTAAGCGTCTGACTCTTGATTTCAGTGAAAGTCATGATCTCAAGGTTCTAAGATCGAGCTCCATGTTGGGCTCTGTGCTAGGCATGGAGCCTGCTTAAGATTCTCTCTTTCTTTTTACCTGTCTCTCTCTCTCTCTCTGCCCCCTTCTCTTCCTCTCTCCCTCCCCTGCTCAAACTCTTTCTTTCAAAAATAAACATTAAAAAAAGTTTCCAGCTTCTGTTTGGGATTGTTATTGTTTTGTCTTTGTAAATCAGTTCTACTGAGTTTTCAGTATATTTTTAACTTACTTTTTGAGAGAGAGAGAAACAGAGGGTGAGCTGGGGCAGGCAGAGAGAGAGACACAGAATCCAAAGTAGGTTCCAGGCTCTGAGCTGTCAGCACAGAGCCTGATGTAGGGTTTGAACCTACTATGAGATCATGACCTGAGCTGAAGTCAGTCTCTTAACCAACTGAGCCACTCAGGCACCCCAATATTTATTTATTTTTAAGAGAGAGAAAGCCTGAAGGGGGAAGGGCGAGGGGCACAGAGAGAGGGAGGCACAGGATTTGAAGAAGGCTCCAGGCTCTGAGCTGTCAGCACAGAGCCTGATGTAGGGTTTGAACCTACTATGAGATCATGACCTGAGCTGAAGTCAGTCTCTTAACCAACTGAGCCACTCAGGCACCCCAATATTTATTTATTTTTAAGAGAGAGAAAGCCTGAAGGGGGAAGGGCGAGGGGCACAGAGAGAGGGAGGCACAGGATTTGAAGAAGGCTCCAGGCTCTGAGCTGTCAGCACAGAACCTGATGCAGGGCTCAATCCCAAGATCCTTGAGATCATGACCTAAGCCGAAGTCAGATGCTTAACTGCTTAACTGACTGAGCCACCCAGGTGCCCCTAACTTTCTGCATTTTTAAAGAAGAACAGATGCTTGAAAGCAATGGTATGCAGAATGAGGAAGACTAGAAAGAAGTTATAGTTACCCCACAGACATGTTAAAGGTCTCTGTTAGAGTAATGGTAATAAGAGTACATTTGAGGTGTGTGGAAAGAATTTGGACTTGAATTCTTTAAAATAAAATGTTTTGAGCTTCCCCAGTGATCTTTTTTTTTTTTTTTTTTTTAAATTTTTATTTATTTTTAGGAGAGAGAGAGAGAGCGTGATCAGGGGAGGGTCAGAGAGAGAGGGAGTCACAGACTGAAACAGGCTCCAGGCTCTGAGCTGGCAGTCAGCACAGAGCCCGACGCGGGGCTCGAACCCACAAACCGCGAGATCATGACCTAAGCGAAAGTCGGACGCTTAACCGACTAAGCCACCCAGGCGCCCTCCCCAGTGATCTTTTATTAAATAGTTGTAATTCTGTGGACTATATAGATACTTGGGCAAGATGAATTTGACTTTTTAATTTAGTTAAGGTATTTGAAACTCCCTAAGAGTTCCACGTTTATATTTTAGAAGAGGATATCAGAAATTTTATCTGAATTATCCACTTGCCAAGAACATTTGTGATAATAGTGGTGAGACTGGTATGTGTTTCTTTGTTTTTGATATCTTGGCAAGCTAATTGGTACATCAAGATTGGACATCAAGATTATGGTTAGCTACTTTGAACAGTAGCTTCTTATTGTGTAGTTATTTTAATGTAGAAAATGCCAGAGAACTGCTAAATGATGTGAATTAGAGACCTCTTGAATTTTTGGTTTACGTCGAGAGAAGAGGGGTTGAGACTGGACTTAATGTGCTAGCTCAGCTAGCAGACTTTAAAAAGTTTTCACATTTAGTTCTTCTCATATACAACCTAATGAGTGCTACTCTTTGAAACATCAGTGAGGTTCTTCTATAAATCTGTTTAAGCCAGTCTTTTAATTTGGGTTAGAAAGAAGAGCTGCCTTTAAAATGGGCATGTCCATACAGCTCCTTTCCCATCTTATAAGACTAAGGTTATAGATATGAAATGCTTTGAACTTCATAGTTAAGAAAAGGCTACTTAGGGGCGTCTGGGTGGCTCAGTTGGTTAAGTATCCTACTTCAGCTCAGGTCATGATTTCATGCCCCACCCCGTGAGTTCTAGCCCCACATGGGGCTCTGTGCTGACAGCTCAGAGCCTAGAACCTGCTTTGGATTCTGTCTCTCTCAAAAATAAACATTATAAAAGAAAGAAAGGGTTACTTAAACTGCAAGTACATTTTATTGTCTTTTAAAAATTACAGTACTACTTGGGGGAAACTAAGTGGAATTGTAGAGTATGATGTAGGTATTTAACATTAATTGTAAGAACTCTATGGACAAAAATGACAATATACGTAATAGCTTCTCTGATCCCCATTTTCTTTTTCTTTGTATCTTTCTTTTTTAAAAACACGTTTTATTATTTCAAGTTTATTTATTTTGAGAGACAGAGGGAGTGGGGGAGGGACAGAGAGAGCATTCCAAGCAGGCTGTGTGCTTTCAGTAAAAAACCTGACACAGGGCTAGAACTCACAAACCCCGAGTTCATGACCTGAGCTGAAACCAAGAGTTGGATGCCCAACCAAGTAAGTCACCCAGGTGCCCCAATGTTTTATTTATTTTTGAGAGATCATGAACGGGGAGAATCTGAAGAGAGAGAAGCAGATAGAGGATATGAAGTGGGCTCTGCATTGACAGGAGAGAGCCCGATGCAGGGCTTGAACTCCTGATCCGTGAGATCTCATGACCATGAGAGAGGGGGACAAAGAGAGCGGGGACAGAGGATCTGAAGTGGTCTCTGCACTGACAGCAGAACCTGATGCAGGCCTCGAACTCCTGAGCTATGAGATCTCATGACCGTGAGATCATGACCTGAGTGAAATCAGAAGTCGGACACTTAACAGACTGAGCCACCCAAGTGTCCCTCTATTTTATTTTTATTTTTAATTTTTTAATGTTTATTTATTTATTTTTAAATGTTTTTTTTAATTTCTAGGAGAGAGAGAGAGACAGCGTGAGCAGGGGAGGGTCAGAGAGAGAGGGAGTCACAGACTGAAACAGGCTCCAGGCTCTGAGCTGGCAGTCAGCACAGAGCCCGATGCGGGGCCGGAACCCACGAACCGCGAGATCATGACCCAAGCGAAAGTCGGACGCTTAACCGACTAAGCCACCCAGGCGCCCCATAATGTTTGTTTTTGAGAGAGAGAGAGAGAGAGAGCGAGCACCAGAATGTGAGTGGGGGAGGGCAGAGAGAGGGAGACACAGAATCTGAAGTAGGCTCCAGGCTCTGAGCTAGTGGCATAAAGCCTGATTGGGACTCGACCTCAGGAGCCATTGAGATCATGACCTGAGCTGAAGTCTGACGTTTAACCAACTGAGCCACCCAGACGCCCTGATTTTATTTTTCTTTCTTTTTTTTTAATTACTGTTTTTTATTTACTTCTGAGAGAGAGAGACAGCATGAGCAGGGGAGGGTCAGAGAGAGAGGTAGACACAGAATCTGAAGCAGCTCCAGTCTGAGCTAGCTGTCAGCACAGAGCCCTGAACCGAAGTTGGTCGCTCAACTGACTGAGCCACTCAGGCGCCCTGATTTTATTTTTCTTAAATGAGTCCCATGCACTGCTATACCACTACACTTAAGAAAACATTCTACAATCTTTGACATATTCCATCCCAGCTGTGTTATGCCCCTAACTTTGGCATTAGTGATTGAAGTGTTGATGCAGCCTGCCAGTTATGCGGCGACCTGGCGGTTGGTGAGGTTTTTTTCTCCCTGATATTTGGCATATGGCTTGAACAAGACTTAAGATACTTGTTTCCTGATTGTACTGAAACCTGCCAAGGGAGTGGTTAGCTTGGATTTAATTGGATGTAGATGTTTTATATCTGAATTGGGCTGGAGCCAACTGTGTGTGTGTTGTGTGTGTTTTTGCAGATTATTTGATGTATTCCTTCTCCTACCTCCATCAGCTTCCAGATAACTACCTTCCCTTTATGTCCCCTCCCCTCCTAATTTCTGCGTCACAGGAAACAGGAGTTTCAGACAGGGTGGATTGATGTTTGCAGCTGATCTAATACACAAACCTAAATCTATCCGCGGTGTGAAGTTGATTAGTCTGAGAAAAGAAGGGTGAGGCAGAGAGGCCCCAGGAGCATCTTTTCACTGTCGGGTGTCATCTGGTGGCTATTGCTGTGGGAGTCTGAGGCCCTCTGGGAGGTATTGCCTGGATAAGGGCCACTCCTAGCACCCCGGCAGAGAGCGGGCGGGGGAGCGGTAGAAGGGGCGCCGCATCACCTGGCCCAGCTGTGGGATACTAGTCTCCTGGCTTTGGGGTGGTAGTCAGGAGAAGAGGGGGGCAGCTCTAACAAAGAGGAGCCGCGCAGGGGCCGGGGCCGCGGGCAGCTGGCCTATCCCCGGCGGCTGACCTCCCAGTGGGCCTCCCCAGTTGGCTGCTTGACGGGTCGCTCTCCTGGCTGCCTAGCTTGCCATTGGCTGTGCGGGCGGGAGGGGGGTTGCGGAGGGTCGGGATGGAGTTGAGGGGGCGGGGCTGGCTTCCGGCAGCAAAGGGGAGCAAGCGGCTGCCGGCTGGGGGAGGGGGTCTCGGTGCACCGCGGTGTGCTGTGCTCCGAGAGTCCGGCACTCGGAGCTGCCACCTCCCCCTCCCCCTGCCAAGACTGCTCTAAGCCCCTTCTCATCCCTCCTGCCCGGGCGGGGCGAGGAGGGTTGAGTTGCCCCAGGCGGGCGGGGCGGAGCCTGGATCCCCACCGAGCGCTGCGGAGCGAACCTCACCTCCCTTAAGGCCAGGGCTCAAGGTGTGTGTGCGTGTGCCTGTGCTTTTTCTAATGCAGCCCCGACTTCAGCCGACTTAACCTTGTGAGGAAAGGGGAAATGGAATGGGAAGTAAGAGCTCCACATCCCATCAGTTTATTTTGATTTTCTGATTCTACCCTTCATTCTTCTTTCCCTCCCATCATCTCGCCCCTGCAGTAGGGTAAGGAGATTCTGGACTCTTATCTCTTGTTTTACTGATATGTCGATGTCTGTCTTTTTTGAAGTAAAATGAACAGAGAAGAAAAGAGGAGCCCTTTCTTGTGTGGCATCTGATGCAGTAAACCACAAAGAAAGACATAGAAAGAAAAAAGAAAAGAAAAAGAAGACTAGGAATGGGTTTTGGAACTGTACTGCAACCGTGTCCATTAAGGCTGTCTTCACCATTTTCCTACTTGGGACTGCCTTATTCAGCAAAAACAATCTGAAAAGGAAGAATGTGCTAGTGGAAAGAGGGAACAGCTCCTGTCAAATGGTGGTTAAAGGAAATCCTAATAGTTGTTAGCGATTAACTCTGTTAAAGTCTCCTCCTGAGCACCTTGTCACTGGCTTTGTTTAGTACTCAACCCTACTGGAGAAATCCAGCAAAGAAGCAAACTTGCCTTACTGTTACTGAAACCTAAAAGTCTTGTCTTTTTCTCCATCAGTTTATTTCTTATATCCGTATATTTTCAGAGAGGTTAGTTTCTGTCATGAAACCAGAACCAAACTTAAAAAAATCCAGATGAATTTTGTTGAATTATTTTTTAAAGTTTCCTCCCTCCCAAACTTTATGAAATTGGGTGGCTACAGCATTAAATTTTAAATTCTATTGATCTCTTTTGAGTTCTTTTATTTCTACAATTTATAGATCCCTTCTTTTTGAAGGACACAGCTTATCTTCAGGCAAAATCAGGAACCTCTTTATACGTTTTTAATTGAGTGGAAAGTTATCAACTGAAGATACGAAACCCACATTTTTTGATACTGGAAACAAAAGGTGTGTGTCTGTGTCTGTGTGTCTGTGTCTGTTTGTGTCTTTCTGTGGTAAGTGGCAGTATTCGTGATAAACTTGCTTAGTTTAACTGGGCATTTTCATCAAAGGTGTGTGGACCAGGTTTATCTTAATGTTGGTTAGGAAAGAACTAGAATGCCAGACAGGATGAATATCAGTTTTTGGCAACACTTTTTGGTAAATATTAATTGAAATGATTGAGAGATTCTTATAATCCAGGTAAGTTTCCACAGATTGTTCTAACTGGAATTAAGTTTTGAAGACACAGTTGATATTGCTTGAGCTGTGGTTTTTTCCTTGCATTGACTATTGGATCTCTAATAAGGGTCAGTTTGTGGTAAAAGCCTCCAAGTATTATGAGGAAGAGGTGTAATAGGATAGGACACCATCTTAGTTGTAGAAGCTTACTAGGGATCAGGAGTCAGTCTGGCTGTCTGTCTATATACCTATCTATTTGTGTATCTTTCTATTACATTTCAAGCAGCCTTGCTACAGAATTATACAAAAAATGGGTGCCTTGCTGACTCAGTCAGTGGAGCGTGCAATGCTTGATCTCAGAGTTCTAAGTTTGAGCCCCATGTAAGGTATAGAGATGACTTTTAAAAGAAAATTGTGCAAAAAGGTAGACTCATAGTAAACCTTTGTTGGATTTGGGTTGTCTTGTTTATTATCCACTTATCCCATGCAGCTCTATAATGTTTAAATTGAAAGGCCCCAGATGTGTTTTTACTGACTTGTTACTGAGAATGAACTATTAAAAACATTGATTGAAGCTTTGAGAGCTAGATACTGTGTAAAACAAAGTGCACTTTGATGTCTGAGTTACAGCAAACTGAGGAAGTAACAAAAATATTTGGAGGCTGTATTAAAGCCTGTAACACTTCATCTTGATTCTACTAAAAAATAAGTTGCCAGCCCATTTGGGATCCTAGGTGTTTTTTTGTCTACCCATGGGTAAACAATTAATACAGCTTTGTAAAGTTACATTACACTTTGTTCACTTAATATTTTTATATATCTATTTTCTTGCCTGATTTTTGTAATCAGTATTTTGCATGGTACAGTGATTTCCCCAAAGTATTTCCCCTAGGAGACAAAGGCTATGTATAGAACTAATCGTAGGTGTATTTACACTCATCTCCAAATATCATTTAAGGGGGCTGGAACTCGAAATTTGGTCCTCTGCAAGGACACAATTATATGAAGCCATGACTTCCCATAATCTCTTAGTTGAGGGGACATGGTGCCGCTGAAGTTAAAGTAGCTGATTTAATTTTCTTTAGCAATTCTGTTTTTATCCATCCTTATTGTTTCTGTGAGTCACAGCTTATGATGTGTTAAGAAAAAGGGCCCTGTGTTCTCTAAAGGGAGATTCAAGCCCAATCCCCCATTCACATCAGAAGTATAAAATGATCCCCTTGAGAAGGTAAAGGAAAAGATTGGACCCTTGGTGTTGATTCTTATAATAATCAGCTTGAGTGTTGTAAGGTTTGGAATGGGGAAAAGCTTGCTCAAGATGAGAAAATATTAGAAGCAAAAAGAACTGGGAATGCTGTTATGTGAGAGACTTATTTAGAGACAATGAATGCATTCATATGGAGATGTGACTGGTGGTAGTTTTTAAGCTATTCAGCTTTGTCAGTCAGGTGTCTTAGACAACATTTTGTGTGTTTTAAAACCCAGTCCCCTCCCCCAGGGTTGACTCTTGGAAGCTGAATCTTTTGAGGAAGTTGTTTCCTGTAAATCTGAATCCAGAGGGTAGAGGACTTGGTGGAGTCTGTTATCTGCTCAGATAAAGACTTGGAATCGATTGTTAGGGAGTTACTGAACTCTTCCTAATGAATGGTTGCTAGGCAAAATGCATCTCAATCAGTTTAATCCACGATAGTTTACAGGTCTGCTCTCAGTGAGGGCTAGAACTGCCTTTCTAATGATACTGCCCTTTAAGAATCCTGTTAGATTTGCATATATGTTGCTCAGTGGCTCACCAAAAAAAAAAAAAAAAAAAAAAAAAAGGAAGGGGGGAGGCTTCATCCATCTCAGAAGAATTAGCTTTTGGTAACATTGGGTCAGCATTGTCATTAACTTCTCTCTTGGATCCATTGGTGGGTAGGGTTGCTCTTCAGTGGTAGGATACTATTATGTTTGATTATCTTTGGTTTTGTAACTAGTTAGGCAGTGAACTAATACATTCATTTTGGAAACAGGCCAGTGATAACACTGCCCTTGGGCCCGGATGGATGGAAAATAGGACAGAGTAAACAATTGAGGGCATAAATAATGAATCTTCCAACTGAGCCCTGGGAGAGTGAAGGAGATTATCCTCAGAGCTGTTCAATCTGTCAGTGAGAGAGGAAAAGTCCACTGAATTAATTATCCTATGTTTGATACTGCACTTATTAAGGGATTGTTAGAGCTATTCAGAACAGTTGCCTTTTAGATATAAACTTTTAACCCATCTTTTTGTTTTGTTTTGTTTTTTAAACCACTCAAATTGCTCATCTTTTTAGAATCCAAGCCTTTGCTCCTTCCCCCAACTTTGTTCTATGTTAGCATTCTGTGAATACTAGACAGTCCTCCTTTTATTTGGCCAGATCTTAGAATTTTATTTAAGAGTTCTCATTATCTGTAAATACATATGGTGCTAGAAGAAAATGGAGAAAGCCTGTGTGTGGTTTTAAAGAACTTCTTTGGTACCTTTTGTACATATTATATTTTGAAATTAAATGTGGAGTTATAGGGTGTAATTATATAACAACTCACAAAAGGTTACGACCAGGGTTTCTTCAGCCCAAGAATCATTTCCAGCATTAACAAATATTTTTACTTTTAGATTAGTTCTTATTCAGTGAATTAAATAAGCAGTCTCTTTGTGGTCTCAGCATTTCTCTGAGGTAGGAAAAATAAGGTCCTGAGAAAGTCTAAATAACTTAGTGATTTGGTACTAAAACCAGACCCAGAACCAAGGTCTCTGAATTCTTTAATTTGTTTTTTTAAGTAAGCTCTGTGCCCAAGGTGGGGCTTGACCTTACCACCCTGAGATCAAGAATCACGTGCTCTACTGACTGAGCCAGCCAGGTGGTATGCATTTCTAATATATTTAATTATTTTCTCTAAGAACTCCTTTCAGGATCCTTACTTGAAATGACTTGAAATTTTCCTGTTTCTGCTGTGAAAGAGTGTTTTTATTTCTCTAGTCATGAAGGAAATCCAAAGACGAAGATGGCACTATCAATCAAGAAAAGGAGGAAGGTTCAGGATGAGGTGGTGGAGGAATAAAAGATAGAGGTGTAAAGAAAAGGCCAAACTGAAGTTTTATTATATCTGGTGCTGATGGATCTGAGGGAGGGACCATTGGGCTGATTATATCAAATTCAGTCATTGGCTGAGTTTGTTACATTTCAACCTAGCTGAAAAGGGCAGAGGCGTCTTTACCAACACATGGACAGAACTGAAGTTAAAGTTTCATTCCTGTTCAGAGAACACAGTCAGTTCTTGATTATTCATGCAGGAAGGCAAGCAGGCAAAATACAGACAGGTACAAATCCAAAGATACTCCTAGCAATAGCTTTAGTAACCTCTTCTGCTTTTTAACTGGGACTTTCTAGCTGAACAGACTGATTATTGGAGATTTGTTTTCTTTCTCTGATCATTCAGGAGACCAGTAAGATACAAACTTGGATTAAACTTTGTTTCTTCCTTTCTTCCTTTTTATTTTTAAAAATATTTATTTTTGAGAGAGCACAAGACAGGGGAGGAGCATAGAGAGAGGGAGACACAGAATCCAAAGCAGGCTCCAGGCTCTGAGCTGTCAGCACAGAGCCCAACACAGGGCTCAAACTCAGTAACCGTGAGATCATGACTTGAGTCAAAAATCGGATGCTTAACTGAGCAGGTGCCCCTAAATTTTTTTTAATGTTTATATATTTTTGAGAGAGAAAGAGAGCGAGCGAATGAGTGTGGGGGAGGAGGGGCAGAGAGAGATGGGTGCACAGAATTCAAAGTACGCTCCAGCCTCTGAGCTGGTAGCACAGAGCCTGACGCGGGGCTTGAACTCACGAACTGTGAGATCATGACCTGAGCCAAAGTCATATGCTTAACTAGCTGAGCCACCCAGGAGCTCTCTGTTTAAGTTTTGAAGACTTCGGCCCTCATCACCTAATTACAGTGAGGTCTTAGGGAGAATTGAGATCTTCCAAGTAGATCATAGATAAACTAGTTTTTGGTACTAGCATGCTTTCTTTGTTGGCATCATCTTCTGGCCCCATGGTATTTGCCAGTCATTCATCATATGTGGTCAAGCCATAGATGGAGAAGCCAAAGAAGTGTTATCAAAGCAAACCCCTCCTAACACTGGACTGTATATACTTTAATGATGAGAACTGTTGGCCAAAATGAAATTCATTTAGAAGTCATATATCAGGTTGTGATTAAAGAAGTACTATACATTATACGTTTCAAAGCTCAGGATTTCTTAAAGTACTATTTGGTGGGGAAATTCTCTCTCTCTCTCTCTCTCTCTCTCTCTCTCTGGAAGATCAACTGAATATTACAGCAGATTTAAAAGGCAAGGTTTCGGGGCGGCTGGGTGGCTTAGTCGGTTGGGCGTCTGACTTTCGCTTAGGTCATGATCTCGCGGTAGTGGGTTCGAGCCCCGCGTCGGGCTCTGTGCTGACTGCCAGCTCAGAGCCTGGAGCCTATTTCAGAGTCTGTATCTCCCTCTCTCTCTGACCCTCCCCTGCTCACGCTGTCTCTCTCTCTCTCCTAGAAATAAATAAAATAAAATAAAAGGCAAGGTTTCCGTGACCAATTGCTAAGTCTTTGCACTCAGCAAAGTGGTTTTGAGGATCAGTTGCTGATCTGAGTGAAAATAAGATTTTATGCCACTAGCAGAATTGAAGGGATTTAGACATCATTCTTGTTGCTTCAGAGGAGAAGCATAAGCATTATTAGTCATAACTTAAATTTCTTCTTTCCTTTCAAAAGCTAAAGTATTTCTTCCATTGGCATTTCACTTATCACTTACTATGTAAAGGGTAGAACTTAATCTATATTAAAAGGAAAGGTGTGTCAAGACTATGAGAAGTTAAAGGCAGCTCATCTCAGGTCACAGTATTATCAGTGGAAAAGACACATTTCCTGGGTTCCTGAATGGGCCTTTCGTATTACCCAGCTGTTCAGCTGGGAGTAGTTGTATTATTGTGAAGACATTAATTTTGTAACTGTGAGGGTTCTGGTTTGCCTTTTGCTTATCTTATCCTCCCAGAACCTTTTTTCATTCAACATAAAGTGAGACCAGTGGATTAATGAAGAATCCTATATCTTGGTTTTAACCTGTCCTGCTAAGTGTTACTGTGCATTCACTAAAGTGCTTTACAAAGGATTTGAGTACTTAGGTTTCATTCAATCCCTGTGAGGTTATGGTGCAGCTGGAGTGTGATAGTGTGTTAGAACATTTCCGCAGAGAGACAAAAGGAACGGTTCCTTTTAAGGAAACTCCTTTGGGGGTTCCTGGGTGGCTCAGTTGGTTAAGCGCCAGGCTTCTTAGTTTCTGCTCAGGTCATGGTCTCACAGTTTGTGATATCAAGCCCTATGTCGGGCTCTGTGCTGCTTGGGATTCTCTCCCTTCCTTCGCTCTACCCCCCTCCCCCTGCCCCCAAATAAATAAACTTAAAAATTTTAAAAAGAAAAAAAAGTCCTTTGCCTATTTCCATGGTCAATGGTAAAATTAAGTTGGAACAAGTTGCTTTTTCAGGAAGCTGTGTTTTAATTTTTGCCTCTTCTCTAAGCTAAACAAATGCCCCAAATGAGATGTATCATTCTTATCATTCATAGTACATTTTTGGGAGATTGTTCCAAATGCACTTGGAAGTGAGAGGCTGATGCCACTTAAGCCTGTACATCAATTCTGTAACTCTCTGAAATTGTTTCCACTAACTGCCTCCATCCGCCTATCTGTCCACATCTGCTCATCTCTCAGCTTCCCACAGCTACTTAAGAAAGTATTGTTGCGCAACCAGGGAAATGCTTATCAAAGTCAGAGGTGTGTGGGGCGCCTGTGTGGCTTAGTCGGTTAAGCGTCCGACTTTCGCTTAGGTCATGATCTCGCGGTTCGTGGGTTCGAGCCCCGCGTCGGGCTCTGTGCTGACTGCCAGCTCAGAGCCTGGAGCCTGTTTCAGAATCTGTGACTCCCTTTCTCTCTGACCCTCCCCTGCTCACGCTGTCTCTCTCTCTCTCTCTCCTAGAAATAAATAAAAATTAAAAAAAAAAAAAAAAGTCAGAGGTGTGTGTGCGCGCGCGCACGCGTGCGTATGCACCTGCCTGTCTGCTTGTGCAGGTTTGCATTATTTTGTTGCACTGTTGCTTAAAGAGTATTTCTACCTTACAGAAATGATTCCATTCTTCTAAACAAGTTGATAAGTTGCTTTTTATTAAACGTGCAAGTGTCAGGGTGCCTGTTAAGCGTCCAACTTCGACTCAGGTCATAAGACACATAAGTCCTGTGTTGGGCTCAATGCTGCCAGCTCATACCCTGGAGCCTCCTTTAGATTTTGTGTCTCCCTATATCCCTTACCTTTGCCTGCTCGCTCGCTCTCTCTCTCAAATAAATTTTAAGAAAGTACAAGTGTCTAAGAGTTAAACTTGAAATGAGAGAAGGGAAAAAACTGTATTGGTTGTAGTTTAATTGCTTTAAAAAAATCTATTATGTAATTAAAAGCTGTCTTGCTGTCTTGCACTGAAACCAGGCAGATAAACCATGGAGAGAACTACAGTTTCTCAGTGAGGAGCACTCTAGCTATGCTTTTTAAAATGGCTGTCCCATCCAGTACTCCTCATCTCCCTATACTGCTTTATTTTCCTTTTCATAGCATTTATCACCTTCTAAGAGTAACTAACCTGTTCATTAAATTTGTCTGACCCTCCCACTCTATACCATGTAAAAATGGAAGCACGAGGTTTCTTTTTTCTTTTTTCTTTTTTTTTTTAGCCAAGTCCCTCACTCCTAGAACAATGTCTTACTATGTAGTAGGCACTCAGTAAATATTGGTATGAATTAATTGGAGAGGTACTTTTTAATAGATACCTGGGGATTAGAATTGGAGTCCACGGGAAGAATTTATTGTCTTCCTGGAGCTAGTACAAAATTGGGGATCACATTACTTGACTAGTTTAAGGAGGGAAAGAATATATGGGGGGAAAACCCTTAAGGAATTGGGAGGTAATTAGCCAGGATTAGGGAAATGACAGACTTTTTATAGTACACAAATATGAAGGAACATTATATAAAATAGATGACCATCTCATATTCACCTAGAAGAGGACACAGAAATAGGCTGAAACTCCTCAACAGTGGATATAAGGCATGCAGAATTTCCTGATTTTGAAATAAACACTGGAACAGGTGACCAAAGAGGGATGGTTTCTCAGAATTGATTTTCAGCATTGGCACTGTTGGAGGCAGTGGTGAGAATGGAAAGCGCTCAGAGCCAGGGGTCAGAATACCTGGTTGTAGTCTAGGCACTTAGGAGCTTTTCCTAGTTTATCTCTGAAAAAGAGACAGAGGATCCCTGTGTAAACTATCTCATAGGGCATTTGAGAAAAGCAAGTGAGAGAATCCATGTGAAAGCACTTAGAAAATTATAAACCTTTCTACAAAAGTAAGCAGTCGTTAATGACTTTATAAAATCACCTTTGTAAGTGATTTAGAATCTTGGAATCTGGAAGTTGGTTTAATGGTCATCTAGTCCAAATTCTTAGTTACTGAAAATAAATTCTTTTCCATTATTCTTAAGGAATAATCATTGCTTTTGCTTCAGTGTTTCTAGTAGTATGCCACTATTGAATAAGCTCAAATTGTTGTTTATGTTAGTCTAAAATTGCCTTTCTTCAGACTTTATGAACCTATTTTTGACCTCGGAAATAATTCTGTCAGGGACATCTGGCTGGCTGAGTTGGTGGAGCATGTGCCTCTTGATCTTGGGTTTGTGCGTTTGAGCCCCACGTTGAGTGTACAGATTACTTAAAATAAAAAATCTGAGGGGGGGGGAGAAAGAAAGAGAGAGAGAAAGAAATCTATTCCCTTCTTTGTATGACGGCTCTCTTACGGCATCCTTGTTTAAGATCATCATCATCTTTCACCTTGAAATCACTATAGCCACTTAACTGATCTCTGCCTTCTCCTGTTTGTCTTTCACATTTTCAGCAGATTTATTTATTTATTTATTTATTTATTTATTTTAAATATTTTTATTTATTTCTAGGAGAGAGAGAGAGAGGGAGAGAGAGAGAGAGACAGCGTGAGCAGGGGAGGGTCAGAGAGAGAGGGAGTCACAGACTGAAACAGGCTCCAGGCTCTGAGCTGGCAGTCAGCACAGAGCCCGACGCGGGGCTCGAACCCACGAAACGTGAGATCATGACCTAAGCGAAAGTCGGACGCCTAACCGACTAAGCCACCCAGGCGCCCCTCAGCAGATTTATTTAAAACAGACATCTGAGGGGCTCCTGGGTGGCTCAGTCAGTTAAGCATCTGACTTTGGCGCAGGTCATGATCTCATGGTGCATGGGTTCAAGCCCCAAGTCAGGCTCTGTGCAGACAGCTCAGAGCCTGGAGCTGCTTTGGATTCTGCATCATCTTCTCTCTCTGTCCCTTCCCCACTTGCACTCTGATCCTCTCTCTTTCAAAAAATAAATAAACATTAAAAAAGACTTTTTAATAGATATCTGATTATGTTACTGTCCTTGAAACATGGGACTCCAACCCAGCTTTATGCTTAATCTGTTGTTTTGTCCCTCTAATATGAGATATAAGGCTCTTCATAATTTGGCACATCAGGCTCAACCTCCAGGTTTGGCACATACGTTCAACACTCAGCTCTTCATACTATACCACTTGTGGTTTCCCAAACATACATTTAGTTAGGCTACTTTTCTTTTTTTAAGTAGGCTGACACCAAGCATGGAGCCCAGTGTGAGGCTTGAACTCAATGACCCTGAGATAAGGACCTGAGCTTAGATCAAGGGTTGGATGCTTAACTGACTGAGCCACCCGGGCGCCCCTGGTTACGGTAGTTTTCTAGCATAGTTGTACTTGCCTTTCATTATGCTAGTTTTCTCTGCCTAGAGTGGCTTACTCTTCTCAATCTGGTAAATTCTTGCTCAGCTTTCAATGACCCATATTATTGTTCTCCCTTCTTTCTCACTGTTCCTTGGAAATATTTGTTTCATTATTTTGGTTTCAAACAACTTTATTCACTTTTTTCTTTTTGAAATATAATTGACATACAACATTGTATTAGTTTAAGGTGTACAACATAGTAATTTGATAATTTATATATACTGTGGAAGATTTACCACAGTAATCACATTTCTTACCAGGGCTATTATCTGTCATATTTGTGTTTCCAGTACATAGTACTGTCACAGTGCCTAGTGCATCACAGGGAGCTAATGAATGAAGAATGTTCCTACTAAGTGATCTCTTTTTCAGGTTAAACTCTTTTTACCTTTACTATCCATATTACAGTTTCTAGATCCTCTCTGTGTTTTTTACATCTTGGCTGAGCTATTTCTAGGCTTTCCTCTATTTCCATCAGAAAGTGTATTTTAATGACTGCAGGAGTGAACTGAAATGTTCTAAAATAACTTCTTTGAACACCCCTCCCCCATAACTTTTAACAAAAAATGTACCAAATGAACCAGTTCTCCAGCTGCTGCTTTGGGAAAGGTTCTTAATGCATTAATTTCTAGCCACCTCCTTGCCAGAATAGACCCCAAATAAAATAAGCAGGGGGCACCTGGCTGGCTCAGTTGGTAGAGTATGAGGGTTGTGAGTTTAAGTTCATGTTGGGTGTAGAGATTACTTAAAAATAAAAACTAAAAAGAAAGCAGAAAAAAAGTCAGCAGACTTTGTACCTGCTTTTCTCTTTTACTTTTTAAAAAAGTTTATATATTTACTTCGAGAGTGTGAGTGGGGAGAGGGAGGAGAGGGAGAGGGCGAGGGAGAGAGAGAATCCCAAGCAGGCTACATGCTGTCAGCACAGAACCCCACACAGGACTCAATCTCAGAAACTGAGAGATCATGACCTGGGCAGATATTAAGAGTCACACGCTTAACTGAGCCGCGTGGGCTCCTCTCTTCCTTTCTGTCACCTTAGCAGGATCATTCCACATTTATAAGTCACCATTATTAGACCACGATTTTCCCATTTAGAGTGGCTTCCTAAGATTCCACAATAACCTTACGGGAGTGTTAGTCCCTTAGGCTCATAAACACAGTTGAAAAGCAGAGAGTGACACTAAATTCTAAGGGAAAGGATGCAGCTCTTATCCAGAATTGAAGACAGATGAGTCAGGCAGCAGGGATCTATCAACTCCAAAATCCATTCAGAAGTGATTTAATCTTTCCTCTTGAAGCAGATCAACAATGCCATTTGCCTGTCTAAAAAAATGAGATTACCCAGGATTCTCTTAGAGGAAGATAAATGATTAGTGTAATAGTAGCTTCTGGCCTTGTGTAATGTCTCCTCTTAGTACTACATGGTAGTGGCAGAGGGCACGTCTAGTGCATAGTACCAGGATGTAGAGATCAGGCCACAGTGTTTAATGGAAATTTAACAATTCTCAGCAACCCTCAACCTTAACGGACTTGTTAATTGTTAAAATTCATCTTTATCAAAGGAAGGACTGGTTAATGATTTTTTTCCTGGCTCAACATGCTGGGCATTAGCTGGAATTGCTGAGTGATTTGCACTGAGGAAACCGTGAGAGCAATTTCTTGTTTGTCCACAAATTATCATTAGCAGTTTCATTTGCAGATTGAAGAAGCCGGAGGAGTGGGCTGTTTGCCAGTTGCAGCTTCCCTCCGATTAGGGCGTTAGTTCAATTATGTCCAATTAACTTTTATTGCAGATAGTGGTGATAATTACTTGCAAGTCAGTTTTTGGCTGCAGTTATCCCAAGGCTGAAGTATGAACTTGATGGATTTTAATAACCAGAATGACACATTTTACTCCTTCCCTCCACTGTAGTTATTTCTTTTTACAGACCTCTTTTAGACAGGAGATCAAAGCATTGTAAAAATTCATCTCACAATTAAAACATATTGTCCTTCTTTTGAAGAGCTGTGTAGGATCATATTTTAAAAGACTCTATTAGGAGCCAGCCTTAATGGCTTTTTATATTCTGAGATCATACCCTTGAGTTCATTGCTCCTTATCATAAGAGAATAGACTGAGATGGAACTAAATGTCATTCAAAGCAATTTGTGCTTATTGTAAGATTATAGTAATTGGCAAGGTGCAGTTTAGTCTTCTGCTTGCATATGAAATTCTCTTCGAAATGCAGAAGTAAACTTTGGGGCACTTTTATTCATTTTTTTTTTTTTAAATATTTTTTTATTTATTTCTAGGAGAGAGAGAGGGAGACAGCGTGAGCAGGGTAGGGTCAGAGAGAGAGGGAGTCACAGACTGAAACAGGCTCCAGGCTCCGAGCTGGCAGTCAGCACAGAGCCCGACGCGGGGCTCGAACCCACGAACCGCGAGACCATGACCTAAGCGAAAGTCGGACGCTTAACCGACTAAGCCACCCAGGCGCTGGGGCACTTTTAAAATCAGTAGGACACTGAGGATACATTTCATTAGTGCTATAGGAATTTTAGTATTTTTTTTTTTTAAATTGGGCTATTAAAAAGATTTATTTAACAAAATAGTTCAGTATGAAGATGCACATGATCTTATTTTTATATTGTAGTAAAACATGTACTATGGAGAGGGGACGTGGAGAAGCAGTTGATATTTTCCGGTGAACATCCCCGTTGTTTATACTCATTCCGAGGCTTCTAACATGATGGTACTGTTTCCTCGTATTATCACCATTCCAATATCATTCTGTTGCTCACTAATTGCCATCTCCACACATTCATCTATCACAAGATTCATAAAGGAATTGAACCCTTGCAATATTCCTTGGACATGTCTGCCACCATTTAATTTTGAAAATTTCTTGTCTGTAAATGTTTTAACTTGGAAGGGTGAGCTTTGCTCATGGTATTGGAGAGCTCAAAGATGCCTCTCTAAAAAATTTTTTTATTGTATTATTTTAATAGAAAGTTGCATAATATCTTTGGAAACATGCTTGCTAGGTGAAAAAAGAGGGAGAGAAGGACTAGTTTGTCTTTCTCTGAAGATGACAAAGTCTCTTTGGTGTTTTCCTTCAGACTTTCCCTTAGTATTGTTTGATGATAACCCTGAAAGTAAATTGTCTTATAAGTAAAAGCTTATCTCCTTGACATGCAAAAAACTAAAGAACCAAGCTGGGGCTGTTCCTAGATCTTCAGGTGACTTGCTTTTTTTTTTGTTTTCTGGTTTTTGTTTCAGATGTTTTTGCTCACTTTAGTGTCCTTTGTTACTGTTATTAGGCTCTCTTCACAAGGGCTCATCAGTCTCCTTAGATACTTTATGGATGTGGCTGCATAAAAATTTTGTTGAGGGGCACCTGAGTGACTCAGTTGGTTAAGTGTCCAACTTCGGCTCAGGTCATGATCTCACGATTCATGGGTTCAAGCCCCACATTGGGCTCTGTGCTGAACTCTTGCTCAGATCCTGAAGCCTGCTTCGGATTCTGTGTCTCCTTCTCTCTCTGCCCCTCCTCCGCTTGCACTCTGCCTCACTCTGTCTCTCAAAAATAAGTAAATGTAAAAAAAAAAAAAAAATTAAGAAAAAATTTTTGTTGAGAATAAGTGGCCAAGGAGTATGGCAATGCATTTTAAGAGTCTTAGTGTTTGTGTGAAGTAAGGGGAAAAGTTCATGGCTCCTTGGAGAAGAGCTGTAATACAGTTGTTTCTCCTCCAAAGCTTCCCTGATTACACTAAAAAAGAAAGAAGAGGAAAAGGTGAGTGATAAACATCATCCTTGCACTACTTCAAAGTTCCTCATGGATTGTTACCAAAAACCTTTCTGCTGTAGAATGACCCAGGACTCTGCCTGCCGGCTGCTGTTGGCGTAAAAGTGGAGAAACTAGTTTTAGTGGGTCCCTTTCAGGAAGTCTGGAGATACAGTTTATGTCACCATTTGAAACTTTTTGTATGGTGGGAGGAAAGAATGTCGTAACTCTGTTATACTCTGGAAGATATAACAAGGATTTCCCTTAGAGTATAGGGGTTTGTAGGCAGTACTGATAAGCTTCGGGATGTGTGCTTGGAAAGAAAGGGCTTGCGAAACTTTTTGAAACATGAACTTGAAGGAAGTGTTAGTGAATGACAGGCCTGAAAAAGGAGGGTTATAATAGCACCTTGTTCAGGATAGACATTTCTTTTGGAACCTTTTCAAAAGTGAAATTCTCCGTCTTTTTTTTTTTTTTATGTTATTTATTTTTGTGAGACAGAGAGCATGAGGGGGGGTGGGCAGGGGCAGAGAGAGGGGGAGACACAGAATCAGAAGCAGGCTCCAGGCTCTGAGCTGTCAGCATTGAGCCTGATGCAGGGCTCCAACCCACAAACGCTGAGATCATAACCTGAGCCGTAGTCAGATACTTAATTGACTGAGCCACCCAGGCACCCCTGAAATTCTCCATCTTTAGGGTAAGAGGGTTGCAGTGAATGCTACACAGTAGAAGCATTCCCAGAACAGAATGAAGATTGGGGAAGAATTTGAAATATAGGCACTGGAGAAAATGTTATTCAGGTAAGTGTTGAAAAGAAATTGGAAGTTGATGAGGCAGAAAGATACAGGAAACCTATTCCAAATGGCAAGAATCCCAAATGTCAGCACTCACTAGTGTAGAGCTAAGTTATCTGCATTAGGATGAAATGATAATGGTTACCAACAGGCCACTTTCTCCAACTCTTCTTTATGATCTCCAATCCTCACCCCCTTTCCAGACTTCAACACTATCTTTTTTTGTTTATTTTATTTTATTTTTTTGTAAACTTCATTTATTTATTTTGAGAGAGAACGAGCAGGGGAGGGGCAGAGAGAAAGCGAGAGATCGAACCCTCCATCAGGCTCTACGCATGACCTGAGCTGAAATCAAGAGTCGGACACTTACTAAGCCACCAAGGTACCCCTGTTCTGTTAATTTTTTTTCTTAAAAGTTTTTAAAAATGTTTTATTTATTTTTGAGAGAGAAGAGATAGAGCATGAATGGGGGTGGGGCAAAGAAAGAGGGAAACACAGAATGTGAAGCAGACTCCACACTCTGAGTTGTCAGCACAGAGCCCAACCCTGTACCAGGAGATCATGACCTGAGCCAAAGTCGGACGCTTAACCAGCTGAACCACCCAGGCACCCGTTTTTTGTTTTTTTTTTTTTTGTTTAAAAATATTTTTTAATGTTTTATTTATTTCTGAGAGAGACAGACCGTGTGAGCAGGGGAGGGTCAGAGGGAGACACAGAATCTGAAGCAGGCTTCAGGCTCTGAGGTGGCTGTCAGCACATAGCCCGACATAGGGCTCGAACCCATGAACCGTGAGATCATGACCTGAGCCGAAGTCGGACACTTAACCAACTGAGCCACCCAGGCGCCCTTGTGTTTTTGTTTTTTAAAGTAGGCTCTGTGCCTTGCGCGGAGCCCAACACAGGGACTGAACTCACAACCTTGAGATCATGACCTGAACTGAGATCAAGATTTGGATGCTTAACCCTACTGAGCCACCCAAGGACCCCATATTTTGTTTTGTTTTTTAAATAAAATGTGTGGAAACAATCTTAGATTTATAGAAAAGTTGAAAGTATAGTACAAAGACTATTTTTCTTCCTTGAATCATTTGACCTGATTGCTTTATCATCTCAGAATACTTTAGTATTTACCTTCAACAACAAACAAGGGCACTCTCCATCCAGCATTACAATAAAACCATCAAAATCAGTAACATTGATGCATTATTGTCATTCTCAGACCCCCTCTCAGATGTTGCTATTTGTTGTTTTGTTTTAAAGTTTATTTGAGAGCAAGATTGTGAGCTTGCATGGATGTGTTCATCAGCAGGAGGGGGGCAAAGAGAGAGAGAGGGGAAGAGAGAAAAACCCCAAGCAGGCTCCACACTGTCAGCATAGAACCAGACTAAGGGCTGGAATCCACCAACTAACTGCATGATCATGACCTGTGCCAAGATCAAGAGTTGGTTGGGGGCACCGGGTGGCCCACTCTTTTGAGCATCTGACTTCAGCTCAGGTCATGATCTCACAGCTTGTGGTTAGAGCCCCACGTCAGGCTCTGGGCTGACAGCTTAGAGCCTGGAGCCTGCTTCAGATTCTGTGTCTCCCGCTCTCTCTTCCCCTCCTTGACTCATGCTCAGTCCCTCTTTTTCTCTCTCAAAAAGAAAACAAAACATTAAAAAAAAAAAAAAAGTTGGTTACTTCACTGACTGAGCCACCCAGGCACCCCAGATGTTGCTATTTGTATGAGTAATGTCTTTAATTTCAGTAAGGATCCAGTTCAGAATCACGTGTTGCATTTTTTTTTAATGTTCATTTTTTGAGAGAGAGCATGAATGGCGGAGGAGCAAAGAGAGAGGGGGACAGGATCTGAAGCGGGCTGTGCACTGATATCAGTGAGCCACATGTGGGGCTCAAGCTCACAAACTGTGAGGTCATGACCTGAGCCGAGGTCAGACTCAATTGACTGAGCCACCTAGGGGCCCCACATCTTGCATTTTTAAATTTATTTTACTTTTTTTTTCTTTTTAAGTAAACTCTGCTCTCAACTTGGAACTTGAATTCACAACCCTGGAATCAAGAGTCGCATGCTCTACGAGCTATATGAGCTGAGCCAGCCAAGTGTCCCACACATTGCATTTATCTGCTGTATATTCTTGAGCTCCTTCAATCTGGAACAGTTCTTCAGGCCTTTGACTTTAATGACTTTAATGCTTCTGACAGTTAATTTGTAGAAAGTCCCTAAATTTAGGGTTGCTTGGTGGTTCCTCATGTTTAATTTAGGTTATATATATTCAGCAGGAATATTATGAGAGTAATGCATAATTTCATTACATAATTTCAAGAAGTGCAGAATTTTTATGTGTCCTATTACCGGTAATGTTCAATCACTTGATTAAGGTGGTGCCTGCTAGACATTTCCAATGCAAAGTTACTCTTTTTCCTTTTATAATTAGTAAGTATTTTGGAAGGAGATACTTTGAAACTGCAAATATCCTGCTCTTCTCCACCCTTTCAATTTATTAGTTTATATACTTACATTAGTATGGACTCATGACTTTCTATTAAATTTTTTTTTGTAATTTGAGTATAGTTGATGTACAATGTTACATTAGTTTCAGGTATATAAGAATATTCAACTTCTTGATATATTATGGATTTCTATTTTATTCAATAGAATATAATCTTTTATTATTTGATGTTCAAGTTATCCCAGAATTTGTCAGTGTATCAGGAAAAATTTATATACCTCTATGTTTAATCCAAAGATTATCAAATGAGTTGCTGTCCTTTTATTTCAAAAGATTGGCTGATATTACCCAAACTAATATCTTATGAACAGTGGTAGAAAACAATAGTTCATAATTCTTCTATTGCAAGGACATGTTTCCTTCACTCATGTACCTATTCATTGTTCTTTACGATTTCTACTGCGTAAACTTCTCTTTCAGAGGTTTCCCTCACCAGTTGAACATCCCAAAGTTTCTGTGTTCTTTGACATGTCACTGTTAGTCTTTGAGCACTTCCTTCCTTTTCTGCACAGTAAGATGTTTGAGAGTCATTTCCGTGCCTCAGCCATTTCTCCAAATATCATCTGTTCCTGTTAGTAGAGAGATTTAGAAGTCAAGTATCTAAAAATCAGGATCCACTTTGACCTTATTGGGGCTCATTGCTGTTGAATGGTAGTCAACGGCATCCCTCTGGTGACGCTCTCACATCACTTCGGTACCTTCTGTTTCCAGTCTATTTAATGTGATTTAACAGGGAAAAGGGTGAAGGTTGATAAGGACGTTCAGTTGGTGAGGGAAGCTGTGGAGAGAATTTACAGAGGAGAAATTAGGAGAGTGAATGGGTACATGAGTGAAGGAGGCAGTGTACCAGGAATAGAAGAGTTAGGAACTTTTGTTTTCTGATCCTGTCCATAGATATTAATTTGGGTAGTGTTAGTCATATTTCTTTGAGATATCTTTGTAAGGAAAGCACATCATTTGGACATCTGTAAGATAAAACCTACATAATTTTTTCCCTGATTTATTCAATGCTAAAGTAATCTTGAGTTAAATTGCTTTGAGTAGGGCTTAATATGGTATAACACACATTATTTGACCAGTTAGAACTAGCCACACACTGATTAAACAAAAAACAAAACAAAACAATGCTGAATGATTATGGAATTTTTCAGAGCTACAGAAAGGAGCAAAAGAATTCTGCTGATCAGTGTATGTATGAGTTGTGTACTTTGAATCTCTGAGAGGTTTATAAAGGACTACTTTGTTTTTATTTTGTTTTACAAGGCAGTTCCTGAAATGAGGAAGCCTCTTAAAGCGAAGTTCAGAATTTTATTTCAGTGGATGTTTACTCAAGCTGTAAAATACTCTTCCAGCAGGGACTATCTCTCAGTTCTCTTTTCTTTTCTTTTTTTTTTTAATGCTTATTTATTTGAGAGAGAGAGAATGGGAGAGGGAGCGCAAGCTGGGGAGGGGCAGAGAGAGAGGGAGACATAGAAGCCTAGGTCTCAGCTGTCAGCACAAAGCCCAAGGACGAGGCTCAAACCCCACAAACCATGAGATCATGATCTGAGCCAAAGTCGGAAACGTAACTGATTGAGCCTCCCAGGCGCCCCGCCTCTGTTCTCTCTTCTTCCTGTGGAATGAACCAGTATTCCACATATCATTAGCTCGTTGCAGTGGTTAGTAGGGTATAGAAGGAGGAGGTGTTCCTCTTCTCAGTTGGCTTTCAGTTCCCGGGTCCTTTTGAGTCTTAGCAATCTCTCCTACTTTCATAGACTCTTTAGCTTCAGAAACCTGGTAATTCCTTGGATATGTGGAATTTGAGCCATAAAGCTTCAAGTTATAGTGATTCTCAGTGAAATGGCAAGGTAAGATCTTTCTATTTTTGCTAGGCTACAGAAGCCCTCATGGTCCTCTACTCCCACTGGCAGAGAAGGGAGGGCCTAAATGAACAGAATGTATTAAGATGGCAATTAAGCTTTGTCTTACCTTAAAATCTGCCTACTGGCAAACTAACCCTGGATGGCAATATGTTAACTATAAATAAAACTTTGTCCCCTTGCACTGAATCTGTTAGCCTTTCCTGAAACTTCACTAGATATGTAAGGTACATAAATTCAAGGCATTGTGTACAGAGAACAGGTTCTAAGAAAGTAACAGACAAAGTGAATATATAGTGGATATAGTAGATGCATGACTTTGAAAGGTATGAGCCCAGCTTCCCTCCCTCCTGCCACCCCCGCCCAAATTTAAAACACCTGAGGGAGCAGAGGGCTATTTCCTGTCAGACACCTGGGTGGGGTCTATGATGTCCAGCTTCCAAATACTGCCCTAGCAGTGTCCAAATGGAAGCTGACTTTGAAGAGGTATGAGTTGAAAGTACATTCAGAGTTAGTTTACTTCTGACATTCAGGGAAGAACATTAGGAAGGGAGGGACAGAGGTTTCTGTGCCAGGATTGTTTGAGAATGAGAGATAACTTTGTTTAATCATTACTTGTATTATTCTTGGATATAGTTTCCTCAGTGTAAATTGATACAGCTTTTCTCTGGGGAAAAAAAAAAGAAATCTGACAAGTTGAACACAAAGTCTTTCTTTGCCTTTATGTAGTCACTTTCCCAGTGCATTCTTCCCTTGGTTATAGTTGCTGGCTTTATAGTTCAGCTTGAAAGGATTTTTCACTAAGAGCTGATTGCAAAGTGTTAGGCAGAGTGCTGATCTGGACAGACAATTCCCCAACTCCATAGGAAAGTCAGTAATTACATTCATACTTAAAAGACAAAACTGTGGCTTGGAATTTTATGTTTTTGTTGTATATAATAGTGCAAGAAGAGGGATATGATAGGTGGTCAATAAATACTGACTTGGGAGGCAGCTATGGCATATTGCCATGTTTTTCAAATATTTTTGTCTGTGTTCACAATAGGGATTGCACTTCCAATAAATACACACGTGTAATTGAAATAATTGAAACAAGAATCATGAAACAAGCATTTTTTTACTTTGTGAATTTTTTAATTCATCAGGAAAATTTTTTTGTTAATGTTTATTTTTGAGAGAGGGGGAGAGAGAGCGAGCAAGCATAAGTTGGGGAGGTGGGCAGAGAGAGACACAGAATGTGAAGCAGGTTCCAGACTCTGAGCTGTCAGCACAGAGCCCAACACGGGGTTTGAACCCAGGAACTGCAGATCATGACCTGAGCCGAAATCAGGAGTTGGATGCTTAACTGACTGAGCCACCAAGTGCCTCACATAGCAAAAATGTTGATTCATAGATATTTCTTGAAATTTCTAAACCTCTGATGAGGCAGTTTAGACCCAGAAAAGAAAGACACCTCTGTACTGGGGTTAGGAAACCTAGGCACACAGGGATTCAAACACCGTCACCTAGACTTGTTTCAGTAACACCTTGTAGTTACATACCCAGAATGGAGCCAGCCGAGTGCCCTTAAGCCTCTTCAATTCCTGTCCCCCTTCAGACTTGAAAGTTGGACTCTAGACTAGGTTAGAGGGCCTACTCTCAGGTGATGTGATTCTGGGTCACTAGAGAAATCTAGCTTCTTTTGTACCTTGTGCAGTTGAGACAAGAAAGGACATGAATAAGCAACTTGTTTAAGCTGTTCTGTAAACACATGGTTGCCAGAATTTTTTAACAGCCTGCTAAATTCTTAAAATTCTTTTTCTGTGTTGTGGCTATGGGCTATCTAAGTTTACAGAAGCTAACTGGGGAATTGCTTTTTTATTTTTCTCAGACTAAATACCTGTCTGTGGTCTGACTTGTTTTGGCACAATCAGGGCCTATTAAAAGTCTTTCTAGACACCCTAAGACTTAAAATTGTACCCAACTTTGGTATCTTTTCAGCAGATTCTCTTTTTTAAAAAAAAATCTTTTAAGTTTATTTTAAGAGAGTGCTTGTATGTGTGCAAGCAGAGGAGGGGCAGAGGGAGAGAATCTTAACCATGCTCAGCACAGAGCCTGAAACAGGGCTCAATCCCAGGACTGTGAGATCACCACCTTACCTGATGTCAAGAGTCAAATATTTAGGGCTCCTGGGTGGCTCAGTTGATTGAGTGTTCAACTTCGGCTCAGGTCATGATCTCACCATTCCATGAGTTTGAGCCCCACTTTGGTCTCTGTACTGACAGCTCAGAGCCTGGAGTTTGCTTCCGATTCTGTGTCTCCCACCCTCTCTGCCCCTCTCTTGCTGCTCATATTCTGTGTTTCTCCCTGTCAAAAGTAAATAAACATTTAAAAAAATTTTTTTTTAAAGAGTCAGACGTTCAACCGACTGAGCCACCCAGGCAGCCCCAACAGATTCCCCTTTTAAAAAACAGTTTGGGTCTTTTGCCTCAGTTTTTCCATCTGGGTGTGAGTTCAGGATTTATCTGTCACTGGGCACCTTTTCATGGACTCATGTGAGACTTGGGTTTTGAAGATTAAAAATTGCCACAAATTGTAACATATTTGTTGAGTTATATCTCATCTGAATAATAATTTGAAACTTTCTGATTCAGAATCAGTTTCTATAGAAAATTGTAAAAGGTAAAAATTCAACATTTGTGTCTTATCTCGTGGAAGTGGTTTCTTCTGTTTTCTTGTTGTTTTCACTGTCTTGCTAGGCTCAATCTCAGGTACTTGTGAGTGAAATTCTACCCAGTTTGACAGCTTGGCTTGCAGTTATGAATGTGGTTAAATGCAGAGATCAGTCTTTCTAAGATGGTTCATCTTAAGTTATAGTGATTCGGCCCTGATAGACCTTTAGAAACTCAAGCCTTTTACATACCGTAATGAAAAATTGCAAGTCTGATTTTACTGCCTACAATAAACACAGCCCTCATTTTCATGTTTTTAGGAACACTGATTTCTACTTAATGGAGATTAAAGTACAGAAATTATAAAAATACAGAAATCAAATGATACTTTTCAATACAGTATAAATAAAAGTATCTGGGCTTTTTTTTTTTTTTTTTTTTTGGTGGTTTACATCTTCATTGTTTTGGAGGTGGGACGCAGGTGCTCCGGGACTCTTGGTGGGTGGCCAGCTTCCTCTTTACCATCATAGACTTCTGGCTGCAGAGGATGGCACTGGCTCTGTGGATGGCAGCCATGCACAGATCTGGGCAGTACTTGTTCTTGAGGACCATGTGCTGATGCTGCAGAGGGTGCTCCAGGCATTCTTGTTCATGGTGGTCCAGTCATAGGAGGTGCACGGTTTTCACTGGTGGGATCTCAGCTTCACGACCACCACTAACCTCTACCGTCAGCCGGCCTCCACGCCCACAGTCTTGTGGTGCAGGAGTTGTGAGCCTTCAGAATATTGAGTTCAGTGCTTTATGTCTGCTTGTTCCGTTTGATCAGGAACCTGGAGCACTTCTGCAGGACTATCATTGCAGGTGGGTGGACCTGGCGGCAGCTCCTCTCATTATGGCTGCCGGAGGTGGAAAGAGCTGCCCAGGCATTTTTAATCTCCGGTGTGCTCTCACAGAGTGGTTACCTGCACACACACATGCACAGGCACTTACTGGCACTTGTGTTATCTATATGATTCAAGGATGTGAATTCAGATAGTTTCCAGAGTGTGACATTAAAGTATATACTATTCTTCAGGAATGTGAGCTAGTGATATTCAGTATCTGTTATGTGATAATCTTGTTCCTGACACCCTAACTTAGAAGGATAAATAAAAGGTTCTGGTCTTAGGAAGCTCCCACACACTCAAGTTGAAAGTTTAATATGCTCAGGGAGAATACTTTCTAGCACCTGAATAACACATTCAAGAGAAAGCACTGGGTCATGAATGAGTTAAATAAGAAGATCCAGAAAGAGCATCCTTGCTGAAGAAAAGCACTAGTAGAGAAAGTACCTTTTGGGACTAGGATAGGGTGGGACCCAGGACAGGGAGACGACTTGTTGTGTGATAGGTTCTAAAGGGTAGTTAGTGGGGCTCCTGGGCGGCTCAGTAGGCTAAGTGTCTGACTTTGGCTTAAGTCATGATCTCACGGTCCATGGGTTTGAGCCCCGCGTCAAGCTCTGTGCTGACAGCTCAGAGCCTAGAGCCTGTTTCAGATTCTGTGTCTCCCTCTCTCTCTCTCTGCCCCTCCCACACTCACTCTCTGTGTCTCTCAAAAATGAAATAAAGACAACAAATTTTTAAAAAATAAAAGTTGAGGGGCGCCTGGGTGGCTTAGTCAGTTAAATGTCCGACTTTCGTTTAGGTCATGATCTCGCGGTTCGTGGGTTCGAGCCCCTCGTCGGGCTCTGTGCTGACTGCCAGCTCAGAGCCTGAAGCCAATTTCAGAGTCTGTATCTCCCTCTCTCTCTGACCCTCCCCTGCTCATGCCTTCTCTCTCTCTCTCCTAGAAATAATATAAAAATATTAAAAAATAAATAAAAATAAAAGTTGAAAAAAAAAAAAGGGTAGTTTAGTAGGAGTAATGTTTCCAAACCCCTAAGTGGGTATGATTTGCGGTAGAGGTAGTTCTGGGCTTTCAAAAAAGTAAGCCCAGAGGTTCCTGCCTGGCTCAGTCCCTGAAGCATGTGACTCTGTTCTTGGGATCCTGAGATAGAGCCTGGCATTGGTTGTAGAGGTTACTTGAAAAAAATGAAAATAAATAAAAATTTTAAAAAGCCCATGGGCACCTGGGTGGCTCAGTCATGATTTCTGCTCAGGCCATGATCTTGGAGTTTCTGAGCTTGAGTCCCCCCATCGGCCTTGTGCTGACAGTGCAGAGCCTGCTTGGGATTCTCCTTCTCTCTATTCTTCCCCTACTCATGTGCTCACGTGTGCTCCCTCTCTCTCAAAATAAACTTAAAATAAAAATTAAAAAAATGTGTTGAGTTAAAAAAATTTCTTTAAAAGCCCGGATTGAACATTAGCTACCCGCACCCCCACCCCCCAGAATTGTGAGGTCACAATTCCAAGTGAATTTTAGCTTCCTTATGGGTTAAAAATAGATGCCTTTAGCAGTGGCTGAACTTTATTCAGGCTGGGTAATTAGTGAAAAGTACAGTTCAGCTAGAAATTCACAGTTAAACCTGGACTGACAAAAATTACCTGTTGAATAAATTGTTTTATTGTAACAGACCATAAAGATGACTGATTTTGCAAAGTCTGATTTGATAAACATGTAATTTTTGCTTTCTTTTGCCCTGTTTATTTTCCCCAGCACTGTTTTGGTGTTTCCCTTAGGTTTTAGCCTAATTTCTTAGACCCCAGGAGTAAAGGAAAAGAGAGCTGTAGGATAAAATGGTTTTCCCCATTATCAGAAAGTAGTCTTTTTGTTTTATTGATTGGTTGATTGAGAGGGAGCACATGCAGGTGAGCAGGGGAGAGGGAGAGAGAGAATCTTAAATTAAGCAGGCTCCACGCCCAGCTCTATCTCAGGATGACTGTACTTACTGCCTGAGCTACCCAGGCACCCCAAAAAGTAGTCTTTTTAGATAAGCCTTTAGCTCATGGATGAGAAGGCTTTAATCAGAGATACTAAGGACTCTTAATTAATGCAGTTTCTCAGTGTTAATCATATTCTCTTAAGATGCATATACATGGGGGGCACCTGGGTGGCTCTGTCAGTTACATGTCTGACTCTTGATTTTGGCTCAGGTCGTGATTCAAGGTGTGTGAGATTGAGCCCCACGTCAGGCTCTTTGCTGACACTGGAGCCTGCTTAGGATTCTCTCTCCCCGTGCTCTGTACCTATTCTCTCTCAAGACCACAATGGCAGATTCATATTTTTGAACCACAGCATGAATCAGTTTCTACTGGGAGGGAAGAGGGTTCTTTCTGAAGGTGTAAGGGGTTGCAGGGAAGTGAAAACAGGAGAGAAAATTGGCAAACAAATGTAGTGGGAGGCAGTGGATTGTGGGTGTTGAAACTGGGCTGGAAGTGATGGCTATAGACTACTTCACCTCACCCTCGAGCCCCCTGAGTAAAAATAAATCCCTTTTCCAGTACCTTATCTTCTCTCCTCCTCTCTGTACCTTTCAGTGGTCTTAAACATAAGCAGGGACAAGTAGCACAGACACAGCCGAGGTTTTCTTACCTGTGCAGCCCTGCCCTGTGGTAGAGATAGTCCTTTATCAGACGCCACCCAGGAAAGCAGAGTGTGACATCACAACTCTAATGTAAGCGTTAGCAGTCTTCTGACTGGGGTAGGGGTGGGTGGGAGGGCAGATTAAAGTACTTTTGAATTTTCCCAGTGGGCACAAGGGTTTTGTTCCTCAGAGATAGTCTGGAAATGCTAGCTCTGGTGTAAGTGCCCTAGCAGAGTTTGAACACCTTCGTTCTGGGCGTACTGTGATACCATAGTCCTTCTGCTTAGGGAGCAGGCCAGCTGGCGGTAGGAAGGCTGGCTGAGAGCTCACAGAGAGGCTTTGCCAAGGAGATCTTTCTTACCCTCTGTAATGTCTGCAGCTCACTTGGCCTGAGCTTTAGATTACTTCTTGATTCTGTTTTAGAAGTCAGGACTTGAATTTTGAGCCCTCTTCAGGAGGTGGTGCTAGTGTTGATTTCTGGCTCTACTGGGGCTTCTGGAAGTGTCAACTGTAAAATTATGTTGGAATTTGCTTTTTAGAAAAAGCCAGGTGGTAATCAGAATGTGTGGGTGGTTTGAAGTTTTTAAAGAAAAGGCCTGTGCTCAGCTGCCAGGCTTCCGCAGGAGTACTTTATACTGCACATCCCTTCTTTCTAGAATGGGTTGTGGAAGGGAATTGTTTCTGTCCTGTTTCACCACAACCCTCATGACTTTGCCATATTCCTTGCCATAGCAGTAGTGCTATGGCTATTCTTAAGTGAAACTGGTCAAGGGGCTTGAAGACCTCCTTAGTACAGAGAGCAGTGTTTTGGAAGGGATGGCAGGTAGAGCCTTGAACTCTTAAAGAAAGGGTCACAAATTAGGGGCTGTAGTCTTAGCAGTCTCAGTGATGAGTTTTCTAGAGTTGCTGGGTGGTTCCTGCTGGGGACATTATCATGGAGGGCCCCAAGCTCTGCTGTCTTTCTTCCTCATTCACCCCCTACTGCCCAAACTAAACCTTGATCTTCTGGGGCGCCTGGGTGGTTCAGTCGGGTAAGCGTCCGACTTCAGCTCAGGTCATGATCTCACAGTTCGTGGGTTTGAGCCCCGCGTCGGGCTCTGTGCTGATAGCTAGCTCAGAGCCTGAAGCCTGCTTCCCATTCTGTATCTCCCTCTCTCTCAGACCCTCCCCTGCTCACACTGCCTCTCTCCCTCTCTCAGAAATTTAAAAAATTAAGAATAAAAAAAAAAAAAACTTGATCTTCTGGGGTCTTTTTTTCTTTTTATATTTTTATTTCTTTCTAGGAGAGAGAGAGACAGCGTGAGCAGGGGAAGATCAGAGAGAGGGAGCTACAGACTCTGAAATAGGCTCCAGGCTCTGAGCTGGCAGTCAGCACAGAGCCCGACGTGGGGCTCGAACCCACGAACCGCGAGATCATGACCTAAGCGAAAGTCGGACGCTTAACTGACTAAGCCATCCAGGCGCCCCATCTTTTTTTCTTTTTTTAAAAGTAATGTCTACACCCATCGTTGGGCCCGAACGTACAACCCTGAGATCAAGAGCCGCAGGTGCCCCGACTCTCTGGAGTCTTTACAGAATTCACCTATTATTTTTGCTCCTTTGGTCACTATCAGTAAATCCATAATGTGTCTTTGCCCCCGTTTAACTGGTTTAATTGCCTCCTGTTCTTCCTATTGGAAATCCAGAGTTGTGGTTTGAGGTGCAGTATATTATGGTCAACTCTTAGGATCCACAACTTCCCACACTCATCTCTTCCTGGTTGTAGACATCAAGATTTAATAGGTATGTCTGAGATAGTGGTGATCATGCTAGATGGTTCCTTCCAGAAAGTAGAGGTTAAGAGTGTATCTGCAGGACAGCTTAGTGAATGTGTCCTCTGTACCTCCGTCATCACAGTACTGCTGCTGTCCAGATGGAGTACAAAGCATGGAGGTAGAAGTGTGCTTGGTTCATTGGAGGAGCTGCAAGGAGACCACTGTGGCTGAAAGTGGAATCTGAAAGAGGGGCATGGGAGGTTAGAAGATGAGGTCAGGGGTGCCTGGGTGGCTCAGTTGGTTGAGCGTCCGACTTCGGCTCAGGTCATGATCTTACGGTTCATGGGTTCAGGCCCCTCATCAGTCTCTCTGCTGATAGCTAGCTCAGAGCCTGGAGGCTGTTTCAGATTCTGTGTCTCCCTCTCTCTCTGACCCTCCTCTGCTCACGCTGTCTCTCTCAGAAATAAATAAAACATTAAAAAAATTTTTTAGAAAATGAGGTCAGAGAAGTAGTAGTGACAGATCATGGAGGCCTTATGGACTAGTTAGCATTTTGTAGTTTATTCTGTGGGAGATGGGAAACCATTGGAGGTTTTTGAACTGATACGATTTCTAATTAAATAAATTACTCTGGCTGCTGTGTGGATAGTAGATTGGGTGATAGGGGCAAGGGTGGAACAGGGAAACCATTTAGAAGGCTTTTGTAGTAATCCAGGCGAGAGATGATGACATGACAGGTGACGTGTGGAATTATTACCTGTCTCCAGGAAAGGCTGGGAGACCTAATTGGGAAACATCACTAATGCCCCTGATAGAGCCTATTTCATAATATTAGCCTCCAATATTTGTTAATTCCCTTCCTTCCCTTGGATTTTGCCTTCTCCTACATTAGGACCGTAGGGGAGAGGTTATTAAACAGAGAACAGCATTCACAAGAGAAGGGATTGTAAACTGTACCTCAGTCATTTGACCCCAACAGAAGCCTTTTTATTTCTTGAGGAGCTGCAGTTGATGCCCTGCATAGGTTCTGTGATCCCAGCACCGGAGACCTGAAAAGGCTGAATCTGTGCCAGAACTCCTGGGCAGTTCTCTTCTCACTAAAGCATTCAAGCTTCAGTTCTTTCTGTGGTTGCTGTCTTAGACACAGTTTGAGCAGCCTCTTTTACAGAGTGTCTTTTCAGCTACGTGGCCTTGCAAGCTGGAGCTCTCAGGTACACTGCCGACAAGGTAGTTTCACATAGCTGGGAGGGCCCTTCAGAGAGAAACAAAGAGGGTTTGTGGTCTTTGTTTAACACTTAAGAGCTTCCCCCCCCACCCCCCACTCTGCTTTTGTTGGGATTAGAGCTTTAATATAGCCACTCTGATTTCTGGGGTTTGCAGTATGGGAAAGGAATTTCATGTATTTTAGTAGAATATATTTATTTGAGAAAAGCTCAGTCCTTGGCACACAGGGAGCTTGCCTTGCTCTTCCCTGGAGGCCACATCAGTGCCGCTTTCTGGGGCAGGTCTTGCTGGAAGACATCACAGATGAAACCATGCCGTCTTGACATGATGGCAGGGTTACCTGCCTGGAGAGGGTTGCCGGCAGCCTGCCACCTCACTGATTTACTCTGGGAACAATGCAGATTTGTTCTCTGGGGTCAAGGGGGTCTATTTGTTTGGTAGACAATAGGAAAGGTAAATCCCCAGAAATTAGAAACCGATTTGCTTTAACAGTAGTTAATTGCGTCTCCTAGGACGCTTTGCCTCTTCTTCCTTCTAAAAGTGAGCTCAGATTTCTGCCATAGCAAGTTGGACTTTGGGTGCCTTTGCAGCTCACATACTGCACTGCCTCTGGCAATGTCTGACTGCCCCTGCCCCAACCAGGCCTGTAAATAGACTGAGCCAGGCCTTCTTAGGCTTTGTTAGCGCCAGCTCTCTTCAGGAACCCTGTTCTGTTTTCACGGAGAAGTCATTTTTCCTTTCACGTCAGTTAGAATCTGCCCTAGCCTTTCTGCTCTTGCCTTAGGAGCTGGGACCCAGATGAGAGCTGGCATGTCCTGTATCTGGATGGGAACTCCAGGGGCCTATCCAAGAGCAGCAGGGAGAGGCCATCTACAGGAAATGCAGATGCCGAAAGGGTGCATCTAAAGCTTGTGAACCGTAAAACACTTTATACCAATGCACTTTACTCTCCAGTTATCTGTGTGGATAGGTATTTCCAGGTTTTATCCCCTCCGCCCATGTATCTGTGCTGACTGAAACATAATTTTAGCCATAGTAACGGGCAAATTGTTGCTGCAGATAAAGGCGTAGATATATTTTCAACCAACATCCTGCTAATTAAATTGCTTATCTATCTAAACTTGGGCCTCTGCTGCTCATATCCGATGTCCCTGGTATCTTCCTTGAGTGAGTTGCCCTGTATTCTGTGACCTTGTTTTTGTGTTCATTGCAGTGTGAGTGACTGCCCCATGTTGTGTTGATGCCAGTCTGCCATGCTAGCCTGTCTACCAGGGCCAGGTGACCTGTCCTTTCAGCTTCTTCCTCACACGCAGATGAACACTGGACTTCAGAAATGTAAGTAATCTGGATTCCAGGGTAGGACGTGATCCTTATTTTGTCCCTACATTTGAGTAATCCCAGAGGCACATCAGGGGTATGTTGACTGTGAACTTTGGTACTTCCAAAATATTCTTCAGCACAGACAGCAAGAAAGCAGCTATAAAACTTGTCACCAATGTGAACACTTTTCTGATCAGAGAGATCCTCTTAAATACTAGAATTCCCCAGTGTCCAGCATCTTAATTGTAATTGTTGCTGCTAGCTATCGGTTGAGCACCAACTATATCTATATATAGATAGATAGATGTATCTAGATATATCAACTATCTATATATAGATATATATATGTCACCTTTCAGTTTGAAACCCCCATGAGGAATTCAGTGAAACTCACAGTCTTGATTACTTACTGTATCTTGGAAACAAACTATTTACCCTGTTCTGTTGTTTTGGACTTTCTTAGCATTCTCTACCATGGAAACAGACAGTTCCCTTTGGTTTTGCTGTCTGCTGAGCCAATGACCTCAGTTTACACGTAAATTGAGATAGGGATAGGGAGATAGCTTTCTGTCTTTCTGGGTATATTCCTGCTAATAAGCTTGCCCAAAAGATTGAGCTTTTGAAAAGTAGTAGATTCCTGTCCTTTTTTTTTTTTTTTTTTTAAAGTGAGCTCTATGCCCAATGTGGGGCTTGAACTCCTGGCCCTGAGATGAAGGAGATTAAGGGTTACATGCTCTACTGACTGAGCCAGCCAGGCGCCCCAGATTCCTGTCTTAAACTGGCTGGAATTGGAGCTTTATGCCTCATATTTTCCCAGATTCCTGGCTTCTGTCCCTGCACTACAATGATATGCAAGGAAAAGAATCTATTCCTAGCTCATTACCATGTACAGTGTCTTCAAGTATAAAAATGGCCCTAAATTTGGGAAAGACCTTCCTTTTAGAGCAAAAGGGGGAAATCACTGAGACATTTAGGCTTACCCTTTAATAGAAAAGGTGCTTCAGCACTTTCCCTGAATCCTTTATGACAGGGGTTGGTAAACTTTTTCTGTAAAGGGCCAGATAGCAAATATTTTAGGCTTTGTGGGCCATATGGTCCCTGTTGTATCTACTGTTGTAGGGCTAAAGCAGCTATAGACAACACATAAACAAATGAGTGTGGCTGTGTTATGATAAACCTTTTTTTTTTTTTATAAATGTAATTTTTTTAATGTTTTATTTATTTCTAGGAGAGAGAGAGAGAGAGACAGCGTGAGCAGGGGAGGGTCAGAGAGAGAGGGAGTCACAGACTGAAACAGGCTCCAGGCTCTGAGCTGGCAGTCAGCACAGAGCCCGACGCGGGGCTCGAACCCACGAACCGCGAGATCATGACCTAAGTGAAAGTCGGACGCTTAACCGACTAAGCCACCCAGGCGCCCCTGATAAACCTTTTTACAGAAACACACCAGGTATATTTTGGCCCACAGGCTGTAGTTTGCCGACCCCTGCTTTGTGAGATCATCTCTAGAAGTTAAAAATGGTCCAGCCTCTTGACTTCATTTCTTTGAAGGAGAGGAAGACCCAGAGCCTGACGAGTTCTGGAATTTGGCCAACGAATCAAGTTGCTGTAATGACAAAGCTGAAACTTAACAGTCTTCCTTCTACAGCCACCTGACCCAATTAGGCAAGCTATGCCATGCTGTACCATCTTTCTCTTCAGTAAACGATGATTAGGTGATAAAGTTGTCTGTACTCCCTGGCCACTGAAATCTGCATACTAACTGCATTTTGATTGGTTCTGGGGTGCAGGGACACAACTGGAGAAGGGAGTTTACTTGGAAGCATGACATGACAGAGTAGCTCGCTGACTTTCTTCTAGGTTCCTTCCTGTACTCAAAGAGCTTTATACCCAAGAGATGGAGGATCAGGGGGGAGCCATTTGGGAAGAAAGGCATATTGACAGCTTTATCTTGGGTGCTGACTTTGAGTCTCCACTCCTTCCCAAATCAGCCTCTGCCAACCACTGTCCTCAAATTTTTATTCAAGAATTGAGATAACCTTCCCTGGTTTCAGGCTTGTCTGTCTGGGGAATAGTGTATCAGAATCCCTTTGTCTCACTTGGTTACTTTGCTTAACTGTACCCAAGCCTTTACAGAGAAGAAAACCTGATGAGGTTTTAGGCTTACTTGCTTTCTTTTCACCTCTCCCAAAATGTATAAGAAAAACAATTCTGCCCTGTGACTTGTAGGTGTTAGCATTGAACATTTATGATGAGATGGAGCATAAACTCTTCCCTTTTGGAACCAGCACTAAGTCTTGCTCAGAACCCAGGCCTCTCAGCTATAGAGACCTGAGAACCAGTTTTGTGACTGTGCTCTTCTTTCCCTGCCCCTCATCCTCAGGAGGGTCTTACAAGTTGTTAGAAACACAGAGCTTGGGGGCGCCTGGGTGGCTCAGTTGGCTAAGTGTCCAACTTCAGCTCAGGTCATGATCTCATGGTTTGTGGGCTTGAGCCCCACGTCGGACTCTGTGCTGACAGCTAGCTCAGAGCCTGGAGCCTCTTTCAGATTCTGTGTCTCCCTCTCTCTCTGACCCTCCCCTGCTCACCCGTTCTCTCTCTCTGTAATAAATAAAACCTTAAAAAAAAAAAAGAGGGGCGCCTGGGTGGCTCAGTCAGTTAAGCATCTGACTTCCGCTCAGGTCATGATCTCACGGCTTGTGGGTTTGAGCCCCATGTCAGGCTCTGTGCTGACAGCTAGTTCAGAGCCTGGAGCCTGTCTTTGGATTCTGTCTCCCTCTCTCTCTGACCCTCCCCTGCTCTCTTGGTTTTTCTCTGTCTCTCAAAAATAAATAAAAAACATTAAAAATTTAAAAAAAATTAAGGAACACAGAGCTTGGTATCTGGTGGGGTGGGGAGGGGATACAGATATTTATAGATTATTGTGCTTTATATTGTCAGGAGATGGCTTCTTGGCCAGCTCTTTAAGTCACCTGGCTAATCGCCTTCCCCAGGCTTAACCTACCACATGTACAGAATCACAGGATTGGTCCCTTCCACTCCATTTTCTTATCTCCCTTTCCTTTTCTATGTGTGTAGGAGGATTTAACATATTTCCCATCCTGCCATGGGGCAGTCCGGATTAAGGAACATCTTGGTTAGTTTTTATTTTTTTTTTAATGTTTTTATTTATTTCACACACACAGCATGAGCAGGGGAGGGTCAAAGAGAGAGGGAGATATGGAATCTGAAACAGGCTCCAGGTTTGTTTTTATTTATTTTTAAATGTTTTTATTTAACACATGCACGCACGCAGGGGAGGGTCAGAGTGGGCGGCTCCAGGCTCTGAGCTAGCTGTCAGCACAGAGCCCGACGTGGGGCTCAAACCCACGAACCAGGAAATCATGACCTGAGCCAAAGTCGGGCGCTTAACCGACTGAGCCACCCAGGTGCCCCAGGAACATCTTGGTTTTGAACATCTTGCATTTGATACAGGACCACAGTTGGGGTTATGTGGATTCCCTCCTTTTCTAGATTTTATATTCCATGCTGTCTCTTGCTTTGAGAGTTCTCAGCTGTTTTGGAACTTTATTTGGCAAAATTTCCTCTGACCCATCTTTTCCCAATTCACCAAAAAATGTGTTTTTGAACACTTTTTTTTCCCATTAACCCCAAACCTCTGCTCCTACTTCCCCAGCTCAGTATCAGTTATATCCATAATATTTCTGGGTGAATGGCTGAAATGACAAAAGGTTTATGGTCCTCAAATAATCTTTTAGACAACTTTGACCTCCTTCACTGTAGAGTAGCAGTATAAAAATCACCCAGTTTTACTACTACTTTCTGTGCCTATCTGCCCCCTAGTGGAAGGGCCTGGAAATGGTGAATTGACCCAGTAACTGGATAAACCCATAGAAATCTCAGAAATTAGTTAATATTTGTTGAGTGCTTACTGTATGCCAGGCACTGTTTTGAGTATTTTTTTTAATCTTTGTTCTCATTTGTTCCTCAATAATTCCATATGAGAGACTCTTCTCTTTCTTTTAAGGAGAAGGGATAGAGTAGCACTTGCCAGTGTCACATTACTGTTCTGCTAGAACTTCTAGACTCGGCTAGAAGTCATACTTGGATCAGACTCCAAAGTGGGGTATTTGAAACACAGTGCCTGGGGCCTCTCCACCTATTGATAGTTTCCTGCTGCATATGGCACTTGTCTTCTGACCTTCAAAATAGGATAAACAGGGAGGCCCCTGTGGGGAAGCTGGGATTCAAGGGGATTGCCCCCTCTACCCCCCAGTCCATGGTGTAGACAACAGTGCTTTCTGCTGCATTTAACTCCCAGACTCAAGCCCAGCGTGCTTTCTTGGTTAGGTTACTTTTTCCTGTTTATGTGCACATTCAACCAAACCTGCTATCCTTGAATAATAACTTTTGATAAGCATGGTTCCTGTTTGCAGACCTTTTTCCTATTCGTTGAACCTCTTGATCTTAATGATTCTGTGACGTACAACAGCAGGTATCATTCCTGTTTATAAATGAAAGAGTGGTTGGGGCACCTGGGTGCCTCAGTCAGTAAGCATCGGACTTTGGCTCAGGTCATGATCTTGCTGTTCGTGGGTTAGAGCCCTACATTGGGCTCTGTGTGGACAGCTTAGAGCCTGGAGCCTGCTTCCAATTCTGTGTCTCCCTCTCTCTTTCCCCTTCCTGGCTATCCCCCCCTGCCCCGCCTCTCAAAAATAGATGAACATTATTTAAAAATCTATAAAGGAGTCACTGAGACCCTGAGTCTCAGGAGCTAATAAAGCCAGTACTTGAGTCTGGATCTCTCTTTGTTCTAACCACAGATTCCTTATTCTCTCCACTGCCTTATTCTGGATTGATGACCTTTGGTACCAGCTATTTAAATAAGTTCCTTGCAGGGGCACCTGGCTGACTTAGTTGGTAGAGTATGTGATTCTTGATATTGGAGTTGTGAGTTTGAGGCCTACTTGTGCATAGAGCTTACTTTACAAAATAATGAGTGAGTGAATGAATGAATAGCTTACGAAGCCATGGTATTTGTGTTAGCTGTACACTTAGGGGAAGAGGTTACAGACAAAGGCAAGGTTCCAGGGTGCCCTGTGGGACTGAGATAAGAAAGTGTTCAGAAAACTTGGTTTTTGGTTTTTTTGTTTTTTTGTTTTTTTTTTTAAGGGCTAAGCTCAGTCAGTTAAGCATCTGACTTTGGCTTAGGTCCTGATCTCACAGTTCATGAGTTCGAACCCTGCATCGGGTAAGCTTGCGCCCTGCTTCTCTATTTCTTCCTCTCCCTTTTTCTGCCCCTCATGGGATTCTCCCCTTACTAACTTGCGCCCCTTCTCTCAAAACAAAACAAAGATACTGTAGCCTATATCCACCCTTCCCATTCTTATTTCTTTTTGATTCTGATTCTTTCATATGACTATTCTCATCACCATGGTCAACATCAGCAGAAACAGGGCAAAGAGAACTAAAAGAGAACCAGTCAGGTATAAGTGTCTCATTCCATACTCCTGAATCAGGCCAAGCTACCTTCTGCCTCTGCTAGGAGGAAAAAAAAAACACCCTCAGAGTTGATGTGGACTTGGAACAAAGGAACTCTATTATTCAGGAAGTCACTGTACCTCTCTCACACCTGGCCTTCAAGAAGAAAAGCCCAGAGGCAGACCTATATTACCTGTCTGAACTAAAACCCAGCAGGGGTACCTATGTGGTTCAGTCAGTTAAGCATCTGACTTTGCCTCAGGTCATGATCTCGCCATTCGTGGGTTCGAGCCCCGCGTTGGACTCTGTGCTGACAGCTCAGAGCCTGGGGCCTGCTTCAGATTCTGTTATTCCATCTCTCTCTACCCCTCCCCCACTCACGCTCTGTGTTTGTGTGTGTGTGTCTCTCTTTCTAAAAAATAAACATTAAAAAAAATTATAAATAAAACCCAGCAGCTGCTGACTGCCATTGCTCAGCTGAGCCCGGAGTTGTTCAGTCAGTGTAGAATCTGTTGTGATGGCGCTCACTGAGCTGCTCCGGGCAAGGTACTGGGCTAGGGTGTCACGGGATCTTGACCAGTCAGACACCTGAGTGCAGTGGCTGACCTTTGCAGCTTCTAATGGAATGGTGGTGTCTTGAGGGACGGTCTCTCAGCAGTCCCAGACTTTTTTTGGTATTTTCTTGTCCAGGAGAATGTAATAAGGGTCACAAAAAGGTCCCACTTTGTGGAGACTGAAGCCCATTGAGGGTCAGTGGCTTGTAAGCAGCAGCAGAACTCAGACTCTGCTGTCAGGGCTTTGATTCTGCTCACCAGCTAGTACTGCCTAGCTGACAGAAGGTTTCTGGGCCTCTCTGCCTCCCTTTCCTCCTTGCCTTCAGTTGTCACTGTCACATTCATCCTTTTAAGACCTTCTCCAAATCAGTCATCTTACAAACATTTCATCTGTGGACAGAGCATCTAGTCTGCACACAGTTCATTAAGCAGACGTTAAACACGTGGGAGTCCCTGGTGCACGGCGGCGTGTGGCCCTGGCTGCACAGTGCTTTTCCGCTCTGTGCTTTCGCTAAGTTGTGCATTGGTGGGCGTGGGACCAAATCTCTGTGCCTTGTGGACATCAGCTCTTTTCCTGCTACAGAAGCAGCGTTTTCTCAGCAGTTGCTGCCAGGCTAACCGGCAATGCCACCAAAGGAGAGCAGCTGTGTCCTCTTCCTTCTGGCACACTCCTCGCCCCCCTTCTCTTGCAGTTGATGCCCAGTGACGTGACTGAATGGAGTCGTCTTGGGCCAAGGCAGCGGAGGCCACAAGCTGGGCATTCAGTCGGCTTGTCCCTGCTCTGTCCTGGCTGCCTTCTGCAGGGCGAGGATCGAGGGTGGGAGTTAGCTCGCTGAGCCTGGCCTCCCCGCCAAGCCCCTTCCTTCTGCGGGCTCACACTGGGTGGGTACTTAGCACGCCTTTATTAAGCACCTTCTGTGTATACTTGGGAGAAACCCTACCTCAGGGGAGGACAACAGAGCTGAGACCTTTTGCGGGAGCCTGACATCCTTTTTTTTTTTTTTAATATAGTTTATTGTCAAGTTGGTTTCCATATAACACCCAGTGCTCATCCCAACAAGTGCCCTTCCCCATGCCAACAGCCCCCTTCCCCTCCCCCCCATCAGTCCTCAGTTTGTTCTCAGTATTCAAGAGTCTCTCATAGTTTGCCTCCCTCCCTCTCCCCCAACTGTTTTTCCCCCTTCCCCTCCCCTATGGTCCTGTTAAGTTTCTCCAGTTCCACATGAGTGAAAACATGGTATCTTTCTCTGCCTGACATATTTCACTTAGGATAATACCCTTGAGTTCCATCCATGTTGCTACAAATGGCAGATTTCATTCTTTTTCATTGCCATGTAGTATTCCATTGTATATATAAACTGCATTTTCTTGATCCATTCATCAGTTGGACACTTAAGCTCTTTCCATATTTGGCTATTAGCACATTCTTATCGATGTTTGTGATTGTCTTATGTATTTGGGTGTTTCTGAATTCAGTGCATAGACATTTATACTTGTTAGCTCTTCCTGATGGATAGACCCTGAAATTATTATATAATGCCCTTCTTTGCCTTTAAAATAAAAAATAAAGTCCAGTTTGTCTGATATAAATATGGCTACTCCAGCTTTCTTTTTGATGTCCAGTAGCATGATAGATGTTTTCCCATCTCCTCACTTTCAATCTGAATGTGTCCTCAGGTCTAAAATGGGTCTCTTGTAAACAGCAAATAGATGGATCTAATCTTTTTAATCCATTCTGCTACTCTGTCTTTTGATTGGAGCATTTAGTCCATTTACATTCAGTGTTATTATTGAAAAATACAGGTTTAGAGTTATTGTGTTCTCTGTTAGATTCATGCTTGTAGTGGTGTCTCTGGGACTTTGTGTTCCTTGCAACATTTCCCTCATAGGATCTCTTGTAGGGCTGGTTTAGTGATGATGAATTCCTCCATTTTTTGTTGGGATAAACCTTGATCTCTCCTTCAATTCGGAATGATAGGCTTGCTGGATAAAGGCTTCTTGGCTGTATATTTTTCCTGTTCATCACACTGAAGATTTCCTGCCATTCCTTTCTGGCCTTCCAAGTGTCAGTAGATAGGTCTGCTACTACCCTGATATGTCTCCCTTTGTATGTTGGGGCCCTTTTATCCCTAACTGCTTTCAGAATTCTCTCTTTGTTCTTGTATTTTGCCAGTTTCACTGTATGTCGTGCAGATCGATTCAGTTTACGTCTGTGGGGAGTTCTCTGTGCCTCTTGGATTTCAATATCTGTTTCCTTTCCCAGGTTGGGGAAGTTCTCAGGTATTATTTGTTCAAGTACACCTTCTGCTCCTTTCTCTCTCTCTCCTTCTGGAATTCCTATGATATGGATATTCTTCCGTTTGATTGTATCACTCAGCTTTCGAACTCTCCTTTCATGTTCCTGGACCAATTTCTCTCTCTTTTTCTCGGCTTCCTCTTTCTCTATAATTGTATCTTCTAATTCACGTATTTTTTCTGCCTTTTCAATCCGTGCAGTAGCCAACGCCTCCATTTTATTTTGTGTTGCATTTTTTAGTTCATCAGTATTTGCAACAATAATGGCTCGGATGTCATCCAAGCCCTTTTGAAGCCCAATGAGTAATTTTATGAGTATTATTCTAAATTCTTGTTCAGTTATGTTGCTTAGATCGGTTTTGAGCAGTTCTCTAGCTGTTATTTCTCCCTCGAATTTCTTTAGAGGAGAGTTCTTCTGTTTTGTCATTTTGGCTAGCTTTCTTTCTCGTTAGTTTTAAAAGCTTGTGATGTGTTCTGCCCGTGTGAGTGCTGCTATATTAATATTAAAGGAGGCTCATACACTGTCCAGGGCCTGGCCGTTCAGGAAGTCTTCTTTGAAGGGTGTCCCTTGGTCTCTCTTGTGACTTTGGTTTTATTTCTCTACTCGTAGTGATGTTTTGAACTCTCCACGATGTGCACTTTAGGTTTGTTCCTTGAAGTAGCCTGTGCCACAGGCGCAGAGGAGGCGGGCCGTCTCCCGTGCCTCACGCCCTCACTCCGTGCGTTCTTAATGATGCCACCCAACTTGCAATCCCACAAGCCAAGGCACTTCAGGGCAGGGAACTGGTTCCTCCTGATGCCGACCGCGTCCCTGGGGTACCACCTAACCTGGAGGGAACTTCCACTGTCCAGTGCCAGACCGAGGCCACCAGTCCAAGGAAAGCCCCACAGTTAGAGGTGGGATATCTCTCCGAAAGCCCTGCTTCTCCGCGAGCGCAGACGGGAAAGGGGAGCCTGACATCCTTAAAGAGCTCTTGTTCTCTGAACGTTTTCCTTTTTTACTGGAAGTCCAACATCCGCTGGAGCCCCCTGCCGGGTGACTCCTGGAGATGGGAACAAAGAAACTGTTAACATTAATGAGGCGCATTGAGTGGGTATTTCCGCAGCTCCAAAGGAAGGCAGGTTTTTCCTCTTTCATTTTGGAAAGTGACAGCTGACAAGGGCCAAATACAGACTATTTTTGGCTCTCAGGACTTAAAGATTCTCTGAAACCTTTCTTCTCAGTTCCCTCCCTGCTGCCCTGTCATTATTGTCACCCCCCACGAGGCAGTAAATAAAGCCTTTTGATCTTTTCCCAGTCACGCAGAAGAGGGTAAGCGGTAAACAAAAGTGAACTTGTGGCCTAAGGCTGGGGGAGGGGTCTTGGCAGCTTATTCCTCTGCTTCTGAAAAGAAGGCCTCCTGTTAGCTGAGCCAGGATGCCCACCCAGTGGGGATGGCGCCCTAGCTGCCAAGGCACCAGAGAAAGCTGCTGCCTCGCCGGCTGCTGCAGACTGAGGAGTAGTCACTCCGGGTGCCCTCTCTGATCAGGGAGGGCATCTGCCTAGAGCCTTCGCTGCCGAGGCCAGCATGGGCTGGTAGGAACATGGAGAGAGTTCCACTCGGAGGAGCAACCTTCAGTTACTTCTGTGGGAACTGGCCAGGTTCAGGCTCTCCAAAGTCCGGGACTTTGAAAGTTGCTCTGCTCTTCTGATCTTTGGTGGCCTCATTTATAAAGGAGAATCCTGATAGTATCTGCCTTCTAAAGCAGTAGCAAGGACTCAGCCGAGATGGCCTGTCACTTGGGCACAAGGCCTGGCCAGTTGTGAGCACTGATGGAACGTTAGCCGTTACTTGGGGGCTCGGTGAGGCTGCATCTAACTTCGTTAACCCCTACTCCACCCTAGGCCCTCAAAGCGGGAATCTAGAAGGGCTAATTGGCTTGGCACTGATGAGCTCCCTCTCCTTCTTTGCTCTCCTTACCCTTCTCTCTCTCTAGGGGACACTACACAGAAAATGAGAGCTGCTCACTATCCTACCCCAGCCGAATTGGACGCGTATGCTAAGAAGGTCGCAAACAACCCACTGACTATAAAAATCTTCCCCAACAGTGTGAAGGTTCCCCAGCGGAAACACGTTCGTCGTACTGTGAACGGCCTCGACACATCAGCCCAGCGCTACAGCCCCTACCCGACTCAGGCAGCCACCAAGGCAGGCCTGCTTGCCATTGTCAAAGTGCCAGCCAAAAGCATACTCAAGGACTTTGACGGCACCCGAGCCCGATTGCTCCCTGAGGCCATCATGAACCCCCCAGTGGCACCCTATGCTACTGTGGCACCCAGCACTTTAGCCCACCCCCAGGCCCAGGCTCTGGCCCGCCAGCAGGCCCTGCAGCATGCACAGACCCTGGCCCATGCCCCTCCCCAGACGCTGCAGCACCCTCAGGGTATCCCGCCACCCCAGGCGCTGTCCCACCCTCAGAGCCTCCAGCAGCCTCAGGGCCTGGGCCACCCTCAGCCCATGGCCCAAACCCAGGGCTTGGTCCACCCTCAGGCCCTGTCTCACCAGGGTCTCCAGCACCCCCCCAATCCCTTGCTGCATGGAGGCCGGAAGATGCCAGACTCAGATGCCCCCCCGAATGTGACCGTGTCTACCTCAACTATCCCCCTTTCGATGGCGGCCACCCTGCAGCACAGCCAGCCCCCGGACCTGAGCAGCATCGTGCACCAGATCAACCAGTTTTGCCAGACGAGGGCAGGCATCAGCACTACCTCAGTGTGTGAGGGCCAGATCGCCAACCCCAGCTCCATTAGTCGCAGTCTGCTCATCAATGCAAGCACCCGGGTGTCGACCCACAGCGTCCCCACACCAATGCCTTCATGTGTGGTCAATCCCATGGAGCACACCCACGCGGCCACAGCCGCATTGCCTGCCACAGGCCCTGTCAACCTGCCCACGGGCATCTCTCGAGCCCCCGCTGGCTACCCTAGCGACCTCAAGCCAGTCGCCTGGAACCAGCACCAGCTGGCCCACCTTCAGCAGATGTGCAGTGAGGCCGGTGGGACGCCGGCCCCTGGCCTGACAGGCAAGCACGCAGCAGGACGCGAGTTGGCAGGGCCTGGCTTTGTGGGCAAGGCCCCTGCCTACCCGCAGGAACTCTGCCTGGCACAGCCCTTCCATCTGAAGCCACCCCTGGAGAAGCCAACCCCGTCCCCACCCGTCAACGGCCTGGCGGCCCCACTGGCCTACCCCAATGGTCACTACTTCCAACCCCTGTGGAACAACATTCTGCCCACTCCCAATAGCGACAGCTCGGGGTCTCAGGACCTCGCCATGCCGTTCCATGGTGGGCAGCCCACGGGTGCACCCCTTGACTGTGGGACGGCTGCTGGGGCCCACTACCGAGCAGGGGCCGGGGGCGGTCCAGTGGCAAGCCAGAACAGCTTGATGCAGACGGTGGATTACCTAAGCGGGGATTTCCAGCAGGCCTGCTTCCGAGAACAGAGCCTGGCCATGCTGAGCAAGGCCCACCGAGCCCCTGGCAACCGAGCCCCTGATCCCGCAGATAGTCGAAATCTTCATATTCAGCACCCTGGGTATAGATAGGTAGCTCGGGTGCCCTCCACAAGCTACACATCATACATCACCCTCCTAGGTTTAGACTTACTTTTGGGTAATTGGATAGTTTCAGAGTTTTCGCTGCTCCAATGTGATCGTCCTTAGAGGTCTACAAAAGGGAATTTGGTGGGATCTAATTGAGGACCGCGGGGGATCCCCTGTGCCCTCACCCTCCCCTCCACCATCCCTAGCAACTTCTGGGTTTTACGACCTAACCCCAACTCCAGGCTTTTCTCTCTGCTGCCTATCAGTCCCTCCACCTTGGCGGCTTCCCACCAGCCACCTCCTGTCTTTTCTTGCACCTCTGTTTTCCTTAGGACTGAGGTGTGGGTAAGGAAGGGCCCTAGTGAGGTGGCTGTAGGTCCCCAGCCCCTTAAGCTAGGCCTCTCCCTGTCTGCCTCTCTTTGGGACTAAGAACCCAGACTTCCCAAGTGCTCTGGAAGTTACTTCCTTATTCACCCAAAGATCTCAAAAACTGACCTAGTTTTCACCCCCTCCCACCCCGCTCCATTCCTCAGGGCTTTACATCTGCATGATTCCAGAGCCTCGGCATTTGTCCTTGCTACACTCAAGGGCGCCCCGGAGGCACGTGGCCACAGCCTTGAGACCTGGGGGGAAAATGTGTCTTTGTGTTGGTATCTTAGTTCCTGACACACCTTTCCAGTCCTAGAGAAAGGTAGTGACCGTCCAGCACACCCAAGATCCCTTTCTCACTGTTGTCTCTCTCCCAGCTCACCTGCTGCTCCCGTCCTCCTCACCCCTCCGAAACACAAGCAAAACAAAACAAAATAGGATCTTGAGGAATTAGGTAGGTAACGGATGATCACATTGGAGTTGGGAATTAAAAACACCAAAAAAAAAAAAAAAAAAAAAGTTAAAATGCATTTGGTTCTCTGTACACTGGCTAAGAATATTGCTCTACACTGTAAGTTTTAAATGTCCTGTTTCTGTATGAATGTAGTGTGGGTTTGAGTAGCGTTGTGTGAGCGGCCCCACAGGTACATTCACCCTCTAGTCGCCTCCTTTTGCAGCCCCTCAGTTTAACGAAGAAAGAAAGAAATAAAAACACAAAGCCTTAAGCTCTTTGAATTCTTCCTTTACCAAATGAGCACGGTTCTAACAGCTGGAGGCGGACCTACATTGGAAGCAGCCCCTCCTGCCCGCGCCCATCCTCCACGTGCCCATCCTCCACCCCATGCTCCACGTGTTTCGTTCCCAAGTGGCAAGTAGTTGGCTAGAAATTTTAAAACTTTTCTGTAACTTTAAATTTAGATCATGTTTTGTAATTTTTTGCACCCTTCTGTTGGGCTCTGCCTTTTTTTTTTTTTTTAAACCAAATAAGCCCTTACCTTTCCTCTTGTCTCTGGGGAATGTGAGCTGATGTTCTTATTTAAGATTTGGGGTTTTGTTTACTATACTATCCACTGTTCTTTAGCCAGAAATTCTCTAGTGATCTGAAGCAATGTGACTGAAGACCAGTTTTTAAATTATGTGTTGGCAAGTTGCCTTATATTTAAAAAGAGAAAAAAAAAAGAAAAAGAAAAAAATGCCTGATTGTGTTATGCCAAATGTTAGCAACATGAAATCCTAAGTTATTTCCCTGATTGTTTTCCTGCCATCTGTGAACACTGGTACCTCCCTGTCCCTGAGCCCTCGGGAGCACCTGCAGCTTCTGGCGCAGCGCCTTCTCCCAAGGCTTGACCGCCGCCGTCTCACCCAGGGCCCCTTCTGGTTCTCCCTTCTCAGAGTCAAAGAGCACCACCACCTCCCCGTATCCCTTGCTTGATCTCCAAACCAGATAGTTTTGCTGTAAGTTTTTCCAATGCCTCTCCCCGAAAGGTGAGCTGCCATCTTAGGAAATTGGACCAGACACCAACTTGGGGGCTTTAAATCTAACCTCGGACCCTCAAATCTCTTCCTGTGTAGGGGTGCAAATCTCTGAAGCTCTCACTCCCACCCCTAGTCTGCATGGAAAAATGTACTGTGACCCCTCCCTGTGCCCGCCTCCCAGCTGCCCCTTGCCTTTGGTGTGAGATGTTTCCTAGTTCACCCTGAGCCCCTCTCCCTCCTCTGCCAGCCAACCCCCAACCAGCAATAAGGGTCCAAGCCAGGGCCTCCTACCCACATTCCCTGCCTCCATCCCACACCGCCCCTAGGGAATACCCGGATTCCCTACACCGTCCACATACTGTAGCATTCATCTCCAGCTCCCTCATCTGCTCACCTGTGGTGGTTTATGGGTGTGATGGGGTTTTTAAGATTATTATAAACCAGTAAAAAGAAAAAACTCACCTGATCTTGTCCTATTCGTTGAATGCTGTGAATGTTTGAGGTGACTTTTCTTGTAATGATTCCTAACGTGTCTCCTTTCCAGAAGAGAAGCGAATCCTCAGTTTTAGGAGGGGAGCCCTTATAGTGTCGGTCCCACTCGGAAGCCGGCACGTGGGGGCGTCGCCCAGGAGGGTGCTCGGGGCATGCCGGGATCCGCGGGAAAGCGTGGTTTCCTGCCTGTTCTGCAGGCTCCACGTGCTGCCCCTTTCACCCCAAGGACAGCTGGAAAACCAGGACCTGGCTTGCTGGTGCGCCAATTGAAGACTAAAACGCCCCCCCCCCCACCACCACTTTGGAATGACTGAGGGCGTTGACAGAGGTAATAGGTGCTGTAATCTCTAACAAGAAAAGTGGCCCCTCAGGGTACTGATGGAGTTGAAAGTACGGTCCCCTTCAGAACAGGCCCTTCTCTGTAGGGTGCCCTTCCCCCTTTACCCCTCATGCCACCCCTGTGAAAAACAGCCGCCTCCCTGGGTCACGTGGCCGCAGTCAGCCTAAGGCCATGTGGCTGTAAGGAGATAGGTGAGCCCAGCCCTGCCTGGCCTCTTTGGGCAGGTGCTTGGGGAGACCAGCACCTCAGGTTCTGTTGCAAAACCTGGCCCGAGTTCCACGTAACAGCTGTCTGCAGCAGCGCTGGAACGAGGTCTCGCCTGCATGTGGGGGCACCTCCAGGAGGCACCATCAGTGCGCCCCTGGAGTGGTGCAGTGGCACGGTCCCGCCGGCAGAGGGAGCCCAAGCTGGGCCGAGCATGTCCTCTTAGAAAGCTGATGCTGGGTCACCTATTCCCTGCCGCAGGAGCTGAAGAGAAGGCACGTGCCAGAGCCCCTGGTGGCCCATGGTTTTCCCTACCGTCTTCCAGGCATCGCTGTGCCAAGATGGCTTATCTGCAGGAGGGGCTGTCTCCCAGCCAGGCAGCCAGGGCACATCTCCCCCTAGATTTCTGAATGTGACCTTTTGAAGGCTAAGCTGATGGTTAGTTTCTCAGGCTGGCTGTCTCAGACGGTCTCTCCCTATCACTGACATGGGGTCTTTTCACCTCAACCTGTGTGGGGGAGAGAGTGGAGAAGGCAAACACTACCACCCTGGAACCTTCTCCTTACAGATAATAATTGCCACACACTGGGCCTCTTCACAGGGCCAGGCAAGGAGAGGAAGGGCTTTTATGCCGATGCGTCGTAGTTTACAAGTCTAGGTGAACAGGATTACTTTCCTTTCACCAATGAGAGGAACGGTGCCCCACGTAGCTAAGCAACTTGCCAAAAAGCAAGCACAGCAAGGATCCACACCCAGCTCTGCCACCATTACCGAAGAGAGCTGTACGGCTACGGATTGCTTACAACAAAATCCAGGCCTGTCCCAAACCAGCTGAAAGATCACCGAGAAGTCAGTTCACGCCTTTTCCTATTTTATCAGTCAAATGTGGATAATCACAGGCACTCAACGGAGGGCTATGAAAAATGAGTGTGGATGAGAAAATCCAAATACACTTCAAAAGTCCCTTGGCTCAGCTTAGTCCCTGGGTGTGGGCTGGGCTGTGGAGTTGGACTAACGCAACGTTGAGCGCGTCTTCCCCTGGGAACAAGCATCGTCTCACTAAATCTTCACTACAGACAACAAAGATGGGTCCTTCTAGGATGGTGACAAGAGATTTCATTTGCCTGTTGTATTAAATGGAATAACGCACATAGGTGCTTAGCGGTGTCTGCTACATGAGAGCTATTATCACGAGACCAAGAAAGACTTGCCTGGGGGCAGAAGCAGTAAGCAGTCTTCCGTGGAGTATGGATCAAGGACTCCAGGCTCAGGGAACGTCCAGAGCCTGCGCCTCCCCCACTCAGCCACCAGAGGGCAGCGGCAGGCAACTGTCTTCCGCACAAAGCCGCACAAAGCGGCTTCCCTGTCATCCGCCAGAGGGCTATCCAGCAGCGCAGAGTCCCGACCGTGGCCCTAGGCCTTCACAGGAGGGCCCAGCCTTCCAGGGCCCTCACCATCCCAGATAAGTGAGGCTGGAACCAAGTTAATAAATACAATTCAGGATTTATTAAAAACCAGGGCTCCCCTGCCGTGCCCTCCTGGCACTAAGTAAATAAATAACCAGAGGGGGCACAGCTGGGGGGAAGGGGAAGAGAAATCAGATCTCAAGACTGATTCTGTGAACTACCCCTCACATTCCCAACTCCCACCCCCCACTATGGCTCTTGGGACATAGCACCAGCAGGCACCTCAGTCCCGGGTAGAGTGTGGCCGGCACCAAGGCATGTCTTCCCTGCCCAGGAGAGGAGACAGGCCCCGGGATCACTTTTTCCAAGCCCTTGATGACCCCAAGACCTGCTCCCCCCAGGGGCCAGGGCTGAAGCACCAATAGGAGGCACCTGAGGCTGGTAAGGAAGAGAGGGGAGGGGGCCCGGGGGAACAGAACCTGGGCAGCAGAAACAGCTGAAAGGGGGTCCGGCCCCTTCTCCAGGTTCAGCCCGTTCTGGCTGAGGTCACGCTCCACCCCCTTATCTCCTGGAGCCCCGTCTGCACTCAGCTGAGGATCTTTCGGGGCAATTCGACAGAGGCACGGATGAAGACGGCATCATCCCGCACGTAGTTGCGCTTGCGGATATCCTGGTGGGAGATGAACTTGGGGTAACCGAAGCCCAGAGAACTCTCATCCAGGGAGCCCCGCCAAGTGCCCGGTTTTTGGAAATTCTTCCAGTTTGGGTCAGGGTGAAAGGTCTCAGTGACATGCTGCGGCTTGGCCAGCCCAGGGTCGCTCTGATCCAGCAGGGAGAAGGTGACGCGGCGGGCAAACGGCCACTCCAGGAGATTGTCAAAGGCACCCGGCAGCACGCGAATGTAGAGCGAGAGGTGCGTGCCCTCCCCGCTGCCGTTGCCATTGAGGAACGCAGACACCTGCAGCTTGTAGCCGTACTTGTGTGTGTAGAAGGCCGGGCTGAAGCACTCCAGGTTGGGCTTCGCTTTGGCCTCCTGGAGCCGCCGCCCGTAGCTGCCGATCTTCCAGATGAGCACGCCGTCGCTGCCTACCGACAGCTCCTCCAGCTCGCGCCGCAGCTCCTGGAGCTCCTGCCGCTGCCGGCTCACCAGCGCACACATCATGGCCAGGTGCGGCTTCACGCTCTCCTCCACGTGCCGGGCCATGGCCAGCTTGGGGCACTGTCGGTGAAGCCCCGGGGCCACGGGGGGGGGGGGGAGAACAGTGTCGGTAGGGGCGGGCCCCAGGGGAGACGGTGGGGGTGGGGGGGAGTGGGGACGGGACTGCAGGCACCCAGCTCGGACCAGGGACAGTCAAGGACACTTAGGAGGCCGCTGCTGGCCAGCAGAAGGACGGACTGAAGGCTTCAGAGCAGAGGGGCCGCAGGGACCGGCAAGAGCCTGGTCTCCACCTGAGGCTTCAGGGACCAAGAAGGGGGCGGACAGGGAAGAGGAGGGGCGTCTCACCCTGTGTTTGCAGCCAGAGTCTTTGAACGGGCACAGCACCAGGGCGGTGCTGCAGCTCTCCTTCAGGTGGCCTGGCAGGTCCTCACGAGCCACCGTGCCCACGCCACACTGGTTGGGGCAGGGCACGGGCAGCCTCGGGCACTGGTACTGGTGGCTCTACGGCCACGGGGGCAGAGAGACGGGCGGTCAGCAGGCTGACCCCACCCCTCCCCGCCGCCTGCCCCACAGCCCGCAGCTCTGGGAGGGCCTCACCTGGATGGTGTCGAAGACGAACTCCTTGGCGCAGTAGGTGCAGGGCTGGGTGCGCTTGGGGCACTCAGAGGCGGCATGCTGGGCCAGCAGGCGCCGCATCATGCGGGCACCGCACTTGTTCTCACAGTACACGCTCTCTTGGGGGCATACACCCTCGTGGCTCTGTGGAAAGGCCAGAGAGGCCGATTTAGGGGGTCCCTGGGCCACCAGGTGCCCCACTCAGCCCCCCCGCCGAGCCCCCCCCCCACCTCAAAGGCCTCTCCGCTGAAGTCGCAGCCACAAAACTCGCACTTGAGGCGCCGCTTGGGGCAGTCGTGCTGCAAGTGCGCGGGCAGGTCCCGGCGGCTCAGCTTCGTGGGGCAGCGATTGGGGCAGGGGATTACATTGAAGCTGCAGGTGTTCAGGTGGCTCTGGGGGGGAGCGGGAGGCGGAGGGAGACAGTCAGTGCCTGCCGAGGAAGGGGTAGTCCCGTCCCTCCCACCAGAGACTCACCTGCAGGTGGCGCAGCGGCCCACTCCAGCGGCAGCCCTCCTCACTGTGGATGCAGCGGATGGGCAGCCCCAACACCTGCACCTCCAGCTCCGGGTCTGGGTAGATCTGGGTAGACGGGGAGGAACTGGACAGGGTCAGAGCCCGCTACCGTGCCCAGTTCCCACCCTGACCGCCCCCAGACGGGCCAGCTCCACCTGAGAGCCAGTGACAGCCTCTCTTGAGCTACAGCCCCCTCTGTGGCGAGGGACGGAAGGCAGAGCAGGTATCTGCTCCAAAGCCAGATACCAGGGGTCCCCAACACGCCTGCACAGGACACTCCCTTTGGAGTGGCAACCAATGAGCCTGCTCAGTTCCAGGCAGCCTCCCCATCCTCTGCTTCCTTCCTCCTGGTAGAGGGGTTCTGGCCCCCAGCCAGGAGTCTGGCTCACCACCCAAAGGGGAGGGGAGCACGTCCTGTGAGCACAGAGCTGCTCTGTGCACCCCCACAGGCTGGGCATTTTGCCTGCCCTCCAGGGCAAACACTGGCCTCATTTGCAAACTGGCCTGGTGGGAGGGAAGGGGCCACCTTTGTGGGGGCACATGATTCCACAGCACCGGGTTGACATTGGCCCTGAGCCAACTGGCTGCCAGCAGCTCCAGCCTCCACCAAGGGCAAAAGCCTATAACCGGGGCCGCCGCCTGGCACTGCGGACTCACCTTGGCATAATCCAGAGGAAGTTGGTCCTCAGGGCATTTGAAGACTCCTTCACTGTGAAGGCGGAGGGGACAGAGTCAGGCTCCAGCTGTGGGAAAGGAGAACCCAGGTCCCACCCCTCAACCAGGGCGGCCTCCCTCTCTCACTAGACCTGTTCTCAGCCAGAGGCCTGCAGGTACCCACTTCCCTAGGACCCCAGAATATCCTAGCTCTTGTCCTGGGGAGAGGGTTATGGGCCCTGCGGAGGCAGGCAGCTGCCTCAGACAGCATTTGGCCAACAGGTGGCAGCTGGTACCCCTCCCCCCAGGAGGGCAGCTGGACTGGGAGAGGAACAGGACACCGGCCCTCCACCCTGTTACAGTTTTCACCGGCTGGGGGACGGGGTAGGGGTGAGTGCTGAGATTAAGTGCCAGGGATGCCCAGCCCCCATCAGGGTTCTTGTCCAAGAACCCAGGGCAAAGGTCAGGCTGGGGCCACTTTACCCCATCCCTTCTCCCCTCCTCCCATGAGGGTGTGCCTCCCAAAGCAAAGAGGAGGAGAGGCTCACTCTAAGGCACTGTTTACACTCCCATCCAGCCCTAACCACCTGCCTCTGCGAAGGGGCTGCACGTTCCCATTTCGCAGATGCAAGAACTGAGACTCCCAGCTGGCACAGCACCTGGATGCCTGTCTGATTCCCCGGCTCACACAGATCTTACTACACCACAAACACAGAAAAGAGGCTGAGGCAAGACAGGCCGCCCAGGCAAGCACAGCCAAGCCCGTGGTCACTGCAGGGCACGCACCGAAAAGCTTTCTGACCCTGCACCAACGAGGCCGTTGACACGCCTTCTACGGACATGCCCTTGCTGACCCTGGCCAGGACCAGTCACACACACCTGGCGGGGCTTGAGCAGGGCCAAGGGCTCACCCGGTAGGGCTGAAGGCCCCCAGGCATGGCATTCCGGGCAGGCCTGAGTCAGGCAGGTGGGAGGGAGGCAGAGGTCGAGGCGGAAGCGGAAGCCACACGGTCGCCCCGTCCATGATGGTGCTCTGTAGGACCTGGGCAGTTCGTGCCCCAGCTGCCCAAAGGATTTCTAGCACCCGTCTCCCCTGACCCCACTACCACCACAGGCCATGCCTCCGATGCCAAGAACAATACATGTCCAGGCACTGCAGAGGTGTGCCCATGCCCACAGGGCAACCAGCCTTCCTGGACCCACCTGAGTAATAGCCCTGGCAGGAATGGGGAAAGAGGGGTGGGCCACGGGGGGAGGGGTCTGCTTGGCCGCTTGAGGAATGTGCTGATTTAGTGGTTTCGGAGACAGGGAGGGGACTAAGGCAAGTCCCCAGGCTTCAGGCAGATCAGCCTGAGCAGCTTGGGGCCCGGCCAGGACAAGGGTTCTGCGGGGGCTATGGACACCCGTGCTTGTAGGACAGGGGGTGGCGGTGAGCGACAGAGCCCGCGCAACCACCTCTCTCCTTTTCTTCGGGGGCCTCAGCTGCACTGCTCAGACTGGGGGGCGGGGGGAAGGGGGAGAAGCAGGGGCCAAGACTGCTCCAGGCGGTGTAGCGGAGGCCCAGGCCCAGGGGAGAAAACAGGATGGGGGGAGGGGGCTGTGGGAGAGGAAGAGGGGATTTCCGGGAGGGGGAGGGGCAGAAGCTGGGGAGAGGGGCAGAGAAGGAGGCGGAGGGAAACGGCCTGACAGCCCGCCCCCCCCCCCCCAACCCAGGCAGTCAGGGTGGGTCAGCTGGAGTGGGGGCAGGGGCTCAGCTGGCCTCATCTGGAAACCAGAGGGCCGGGGAAGGGCACCGCGCGAGACAATGGGACTGTGTGTGTGTGTAGGGGAGTGTGTGAGTGTGTGCGTGTGTGTGTACACCGAAGGGGGGAGGGAGGACCGAGGAGGGGGCGGCACAGCAGCTCCTGCAAGAGCATATGTGAGGGCAGGAGCCGGCCCGGGCTGCGGGGAACCGAAAACAAAGGGCCTGCTGAGATTTCCGCCAGCCAGGGGCTGCGGAGGGCTGAGGGAGGGAGGGGAGCAGCGCGAAAGGCAGGAGCCCCAGACGCGCCCCCTGCCTGCGCCCCCAGCACCCCTCAGCGAACAGCCTCCAGACAGGAGGCAGTGGCTGACCTCGCTTTTCCCTGTGCTCTCGGGGCACGGCCTCCCCAGGAGTGAGGGCTCGCTCGTCTCGCCTGCCCACACCTGGCCGGAGCAGTCTCTCCCAGCAGCGGCGTTAGAGTGAGGGCACCGCAGGGTGCCCAGAACTCAACAAACGCCCCAGGGCCAAGGGGTCACCTGGTTCGGTAACACTCAGGGGGCGACCCCTCCCTGACGATTCACAGACCGCCCGCGGCATTCAGGATCCCTCAGGGGCAAGGAGGGACACCCAGGGGGCTCCCCTGCTTCAGGGGCGATCTGTAGCGTCTCAGTCCTCCCACTTTTGTGTGATCAGAGCCAGGCCGGGCTGAAACCCCAGTTAAGGCTTTAAGTAAGTGTGTGACCGCGGGCAAGTCGCAGCCTTTCCCCAAATCTTTCCTTTCCTCATCTGTGAAATGGGAGAACAATAGCTGCCGTCCTCGGATTGTTAGAACCAGAAGAGGCTGGATGGGCGGAAACTCCGGAGGCTTAAGGCCCTGCGCGGGACGGAGGGTTTTGTCCCCCTCTTCCCGTAAGGATTCAAAGTTCAAGGATGAGGCCGCTCCGGCTTCCAGGTGAGGGGGGAGGGCCGGCCACGGGTCAGGAAAGGCGTCTACTCCCACCTCCACCCCGCAGGCGCGGGCGCCTGTGGGCCCTGGGCGCCTGTGGGCCCCGGGCCCCTTCGGATTAGTGCGTGGGGTCCCCCCCTCGGGGCCTGACGTCACCGCCTCCCCGTGACGTCACGGCGGGCGCCCCTGAGGTCACGGAGCCGCGGCGCAGACAAAGGCCCGGCGTGCCTCCCCATGCGTCGCCCCCCCTGGCCGTCGCCACCGGCCGCTCCCCGCTACCTCCGGGCCCGCACCTGAGGAACTCCTGCAGGCAGGTGTCGCAGAAGCGGTGGCCGCAGGTAGAAACCTGCACAGGCTCGCGCATGGGCTTCCCGCACAGCGGGCACAGCAGCCGCCGCTTGGGCTTCTCCAGGAACTTGTAGTCGAAGCCGGGCATGGCGGGCGGGCGGCAGGCACGGGCGAGCGGGGCCGGGCACGCGGCGGCCCCACAGCCCGCGCCTCGCTCCGGCCGCGCTCCCGGCTCCGGGCGGCGCCGACTGGCGGCCGCGGCCTGCGCCCAGCCCCCGAGCCCGCGAGCCCGCCCGCCGGAAGAGGGGGAGGAGCCGCGCCCGCGCGGTCCTAGCGCCCGCCTCTGGCGCACCCACCCACCTCGTCGGCTCGCGGCCTCGGGGTCCGCGGATGACCAGCCTCGCGCCCTCCGACGCGTACGGGCTCCTCTCTTCCCTTCGGAAGAGAGCTCGCGGCCCCGTGTCTCCCCAGAGCTGGGGGGCCCTGAAGCTGGATGGGGCGGTGGGCCCCGGCGGCCGGACTGGGCCGCGCCACAAAGGTTCGCTTCTCCGGAGTCTGTAGCCCGGTCTCGGGGGCCACGTGTCGCCAAGGGGCCCGGACTCCAGCTTGCAGGTGCTAGGCAGCCGAAGCTTGGCAACCAGATCTGGGGAGCTCGGCTGTCGCGGGGAAGCCGTGCTGGGCGCAGGGCCAGAGGAACCTCGGCCCCAGCCTCAGGCTGCGCCCACATTCCTCCTCCCCGGACCTCGGCCCTGCCCAGCCCTGGGGTGTCACCACCCCCAACCCTGAAGAGACCACATTCGAGGCAGGCAGCTGATGTTTTTATTGGCGCTATTTCCCAGTCATCTGGAAAACTGGTCTGGCCCAGCCAGCAGCCCTTTCTCCCAACCTGCTCTGGGGGGCGAATGGCTAGGGTGAGAGGCCACCTTCAGCAGGGATCCCCTCCGCAGTGGACACTTCGGTGCCCTGGGCAGATGCGTTTCCAGTCCACAGGGGTAGGAAGAGCTCAGAAGTTGTGCAAATCCGTGCCTCAGGATATCGAGAGTGGGGGTAGGTGCCAGGTCTCCCTGCCCCCAGGCAACGCAGAAGCTAGGGGGCCAGAATGGCCAGTCCAGGCAGGACTGGGCTTGCCCTGCTCCAGCGCAGAGCTGCTCTCCCAGGGGGCACCAGCGACTTATTTTCTAGCTGGGCTGGAGGAAAGGGCAGGAACTGGGTGGAGCCACAGCCGCCTCCAGCTTTTTTTCGGCCGAGAGTCTGGAGACCACCCTGCTTCCCCAAGTTAGATCTGGTTTCCAGCTCTAGCAGGACTGGTCCCCTGGGGACACCAGCTTAAGAGGGGTGGGGAGAGAAAAGAGAGCTGTTGGGGGAACAGGGTGGGTTGAGGTTTTCAAATCCAGGGCCGAAGGAGGGTGGGTGCTTCGCTAGTTCTTATACCCCGTTCGTTAATGGCCATCCAGGGGGCTGGTGGGGACAGTCTGGCTGCAGGCATGTGCACATTTCAAGAATGCTCAGAGGAGAAGCAGCATCAGGGTGGTCCAGGTCCAGAGGCGTATCTGGGTTCCTCAGGGGGGGATTGGCTCATCCGTAACCGCTGGAGGGTACAGAAACTGCTGCGGCGACCCAGAGGGCAATGCCTCCGGCAAGGGATACCCACCCCCACTCCCACTCCCACACTGCGCCCTGGACTCCGGACCCTGGCAGGCCAGAAACTGGTTCAGACTAAACCGGACTTGGGGTAGGAGGAGAAAGCATGCATTTGGACCCTGGGAAGCACCGGAGCAGCCCTTCAACGAGGCCCAAGAAGCAAACGCCCTTGCCTTCCCCAGACTGGAAGCTATTGTATAGCGCAGCTTCTGCTGTCATTTATCTGGGGGCTTTTAGGGACTGGGGCTGTGACCATGGGGATGGGAGCGTGGGCAGGGGCTAGTAGGATTAACCCTTGTGTAGATGAAGTGGGAAAAGTTAGAGTAACTCACGGCGAACAGCCAGTAGAGTGTTGCCATGGCAACAGGACACAGACGTCACCGTGTAGGGGTGCGTCTCATCCAGCTGCACTGGCCGAGGGAGTCCAGCATCCTCATCCCTTCTTCCCAGCCGACCTCGGGCCCCTTTGCCCCAAGAGTACACTTCACCGTCTGCCGAAGAGAATCCCAAGGAAAGAAATAGGGGGAGGACCCAGCTTAGCGAACAGCGCTCCTCCTGGATTGCATACGGGGCCCACTGCGAGGTTCAGCAACCCTGAACGTGACAACCGCGGACGGCCCATGAGCCTGCCCGCGCCCCTAACTGCCCCCATGATGCCCACTGATCACCTGTCCCAATGGCTACAGTGAAGGCATCCCCACAGGCCACCATCACTGTCTTGATGTTCTGTAGGCCTTGGACTTGACAAGGTGCTCGGCTGACCCGGCGGGCACTGGTGCCCAACTGCCCATGCTGATTGCTGCCGAAAGTGTAACAGTCGCCAGAGGCTGTAGGCGAGGAAAGACGAAAGGAAGGAAAGGGATGCCTCAAGTGAGATTCCAAGGAGGTCAGGGGTGTCCGCCTGGGCCTGGGCCTCCTGTGCCCAGGTCCTACTCACCAGTTACAGCAGCTGAATGAGCAGTGCCCAGGTCCACACTCAGCAGGGGCTCCTGGTCGAGGGGTGCTGAACCTAGTGGTGTGAAGCTCAGGGCCTCCTCTACCTGCTGGTGGGGGGCAGGCTCCTCCCCCAGGGAGCAGTGGTCCAAGCCCAGCTTGTTGAACCTGAAGGTGCAGCCAGAAGTCAAGTACAACCGACAGTTTGTATAGATTCTCCTGCTCCCAGCAGTGTGAGCAAGAGCTGGTCACCAGGGGACAGATCCCACCCTGGGGTGAACCCAGCAGCGCTCTCAGTGGCCCCCTAGTTCTGACCCTTGCTGGTAGACAATGACAGATGTCACACTAGCAGCCGGGGAGGGGAAGGGGGCAGGCTAGTCGTCTGGGTGTACCTATTTACCTGTTACTCCCACAGGCCAGGGCTCGGCCAGCCACAGTGAGGATCATGGAGGAGTCAATGCCACATACAACCCGCTGGGCTTCCTGTCCTAGGGGTATGGACACCTGCTGGGGACAGCTGTGGGACTCCCTGGTGCCCAGTCCCAGCCGACCTAAAACGAGAAACCAGGATGGGGCTGGTTTGAGTGTTAGAGTCTGTGACGCCAGGATGAGGAGTCACGGAGAGGAGCTAACAGCATGAGTGAAGGCTGTGCGCTCAGCCTGAAATGCCCATCCTTGGCCCCTCTGTGGTCAAAACCCTACTGTTTCTTATTTATTTCTGAGAGAGAGAGACAGCGTGAGCAGGGGAGGGTCAGAGAGAGAGGGAGATACAGAATCTGAAGCAGGCTCCAGCACAGAGCCCAACGCGGGGCTCGAACCCACAAACCTGACCTGAGCCGAAGTCAGATGCTTAACCGACTGAGCCACCCAGGCGCCCTAAAACCCTACTGTTTCTTAAGATCCTGTCCAGATGCTGCCTCTGTCTCCTCCAGGAAAGCCCCATGCCATTCCTTGGGTTCTCACATCTCTGGACCTTGGGGAGAGCCCTCGTGCTGTCTGTCCATTTGTCCTAGGGAGATGTCATCCCTCTCCCCACTAGAATGAGTCTGCCAGGAGGACAGAAACCCCGTGTAGGTCCTCTCTAAGTTTCCTTTTTTTTTTTTTTTAAATGTTTTATTTATTTTTAAGAGAGAGAGGGAGACAGCATAGACAGAGGAAGGTCAGAGAGAGAGAGAGGCAGAGAATCCAAAGACAGGCTCCAGGATCTGAGCTAGCGGTCAGCACAGAGCCCGATGCGGGGCTCGAACCCATGAACTGCGGGTCCTCTCTAAGTTTCAAAGCCCAGCGGGACCTGTCTGACCCAGAGAGGGCCACCAGAAGAAGTATTGTCTGATGAAAGAAATCTCCCCCATTACATCATAAGCACCTGAAGGAAGTGACTCTTTTTCATCTTGTCTCTGCACCCAGCCCCCCCTGGGGGCTCACAGTCCACACGCAGTAAAGTTTTGTAAATGAGTGAATGAATGGAATTGAAGAGAAAAGAGGGAGAAGGAGTCATGGGGTGGAAGGTGGGTATGAAGGGAAACAAGTCATGGCCAGGGTGCCGTGAGACGCAGCCTAGAGGCTGGAATGGGGTGGGGAGCTTACCGCCGTCTCCGCGGCCCCACGCAAATAGTTCTCGCTCTGTGGACAGGGCCAGCACGTGAGAGGCCCCGCAGGCCACCTGCACCATCTCATAGCCCAGCAGGGCCTCCACAATGGTGGGCTAGAGAGGGAGGGGAAGCAAGAGAGACGGGCAACAGGCCTAGACTAGCCGCCTGGCCTCGGCATCCCAGGTAGGGACGAAGTTGAGGGCTGCACATTCTCACAAGACCAGACGGCTCTCTCTTTAACTGCCCTCCCACCCCCACCGCAACCACTGGGGAAAGGGCTGGTCTTTCTGTACTTCCCCTGGTGCTGCCCACGACAGGTGCAGCCTGGGAGCTAGAGAGACCTAGGGGCTGGGGATCCCCTGACCCCAACCTGGGTGTCGGCTCTCAGATGTGGCCTCCTTGCCATCTCCCCACTTCCTCCTCCCCAAGGTACACGCGACACCCACCTGGCTGATGTCATTGAGGCTGCCATGGCCTAGGCACCCGTTACTGCCACTACCAAAGGTCATGATGATACCTCGGTCTGGAGAGGGGGGGTGGTGAGGAAAGAGAAGGGAGAGAGAGGTTGGGCTGTTTTTCCAGATAAGCCAGTCCATGGGTTGGAGGAGCAAGAAAAAGCTGGAAGAATGAGACTGAGGTAGAAAAGGAGAAGCAGAGGGGTCAGTCCCTTCTCGAGTGTCTGAGTTGGGACAAGTGACAGTCTCTGAGCTTTACTTTTTTTTTTTTTTTTTTGAGAGAGAGAGAGTGCGAGTTGGGGAGGGGCAGAGAGACAGGGAGAGAGAGTCCCAAGCAGGCTCTGCGCCGTCAGCAGCGCAGGATCCTTGGCCTGATGCAAGGCTCTATTTCACCAATTGTGAGATTATGACCTGAGCCGAGATCAACACTCAGGCGCTTAACCAACTGAGCCCCAGAGGCGCCCCTTCTCCTCTTTGAGCTTTAAGATCTGAGCTTTCCAGATCTCTCTCTCTGGGCCTCCCTCAAAGGAGTACCATATACAGTAACTACCAGGCCAGGCCTGTTGTGAACGGTAAAGGAGATTGACTGAGTAAAGCACCTGGTGCCAGAGAAAGGAGAGCAGAGTAGGAGTCTAGAGTGCACTTTGCAAATGACAGAGCAATGAGGGAAGTGGCTTTGGGGGGGGCCTTCCCATGGTCCCCTAAGAGCCTCACCGGTCAGGCAGGCTGTGAAGAGGTCCCCGCAGGCCACATGTTTGATAGTCACGCCTGACTGGCCCTCCAGGAAACGGGAGACGAACTGGGGCTGCTGCTGCTCCAGCGCCCCGGGCAGGAGCGCCCCACCTCCGGCGCCTAGGGGCGGGGCCTGCCAGAGGCCAGGAGGGTGTGGGTGGCGCCCCGGCTGCCCCCAGCCCCACTGGCCATCCTTGCCCCCCCGCCAAGCCCGCTCACCTCCCACAGGATGAGGCGCCCCGAGCGTGTGACGCCCGCCTTCTGCGTGCGCCCGGCTGCCACCTGGACCACCTCTGTGTTGAGCATCGGCAGCCGCAGCGGGGCGCTGAGCCCACCGCCCCACGCGTACACCGACGACAGCGGTGGTGGAATGGCCGGTCGCGGGGGTCCCCGGGGTATACCTGCGGGGACAGTGCTTAGGCCTGTTAAACTAGTGGGAATGGCTTGGCGGCCTGTGGGCACCGGTGGGCGGCTCAGACTCACCCCTGCAGCGGGCGCCTGTGGTCCTGCTCCCTGTGCTGCCGGGGGCCATGGGTGGCCCAGGGATCAGGGACTTCTCTGCCCTGTGGGTCAGATGGTGGGGGGGACTTCAAGACCTGGACCATTCCTGGCCCTCCCACAGGCAGGAATGGAGGACTTGCCCGAAGCTCCCTCTGCCCCAGGCTTATCGTGCTCCCATTGGGTGCCCCCTGGGCCCAGAGCCTCCCTCCCCCCTTGCACAGGCCTCCTCATGCGGACGCTCCCCAGGTCGGTGTGGAGGTTGAGAAGGGCCCGGATGCAGAGGGGCTGTGCCATGATGTGGCTGAGCGGTGGCCGCTGTGAGGGCTCCAGGCTGAGCAGACTGAGGACGAGCTGGCGCAGCTCGGGGCTGTACCGGTCAGAGATGGGTGTGAAGGTGCCACTCATGATCTTCAGCACCAGCGCTGGCAGGTTCTGTGAAAGCACCAAGTGTGAGGTCAGCCAGATCCAGAGCCATGCTCTTGGGTGGCAGCCCCGCCCCGCCCCCCGGTCTAATGGGGTGCTCATAGCCCTGCACTCAGAACTTTCAGTCTGATGAGGAGCCTCCTGGTGATATAGTTGCCGAACCCTTCTTTCAAGAACTCCTGATAGGGGAGCTTCAGTCATGCCCTCAGGGACCCTAGGTTGTTGGGGGAACTCAGGTCTTGCCCTTGGGGCGGCCCCTAATCTGATGGGAGAGCTCCACCCTCAGGAGTCCTCAGTTTAGTGGGGGAACCCAAGCCCTACCCTCAGGAACCAAGAGCCTGAGGGAAGCCACGGCCTTGCCCTGGGCTAAGCTACGGAAACAAAGCTCAGCCAAAAGAGGAGACATAAGAGGTGGCTGGAGCCAAGGACTTCCTGGGGAGAGAGACCGAGATGTTCCAGTTGTCCCCGTGGGGGTGCTAACTCACCGCAGCCTCGAAAGCCCGCTTGAGGCTGGCCAGTTCATAGAGGACACAGCCCAGGGCCCAGATGTCACTCTTCTGGTTGTAAGGCTTGCCCTCACACAGTTCCGGGGAGATGTAGCACGGGGTCCCCACCACCTGCAGGAGGGAGGAGGAGATTTTTTTTTTTAATTTTTTAATGTTTTATTTATTTCTAGGAGAGAGAGAGAGAGAGAGAGAGAGACAGCATGAGCAGGGGAGGGTCAGAGAGAGAGAGGGAGTGACAGACTCTGAAATAGGCTCCAGGCTCTGAACCAGCAGTCAGCACAGAGCCCGACGCGGGGCTCAAACCCACGGACCGTGAGATCATGACCTAAGCGAAAGTCGGACGCTTAACCGACTAAGCCACCCAGGCGCCCCAGGAGGAGACTGTTATAGCTTGGGGGTGGGGGAGGGAGGGCTCTGTTCAAGGCCCACCGGGAGACAGATTCTCCCCCCCCAAATCAGGCCCAAGTGCTTCTCCCCGCAGGACCACCCGGCTAGGGCCCAAAGGGCCAAGGTCTTGCGGTGGGGAGGGGAGTTGGGACACAGCGTGGGCCGTGGCCCTCAAAACCACCAGCACCCTTGAGGCCCCCTCCACGCCCAGGCACCGTGTAGGCCTTGCTCTTGCTGCTAAGGATCTTGGAGATGCCGAAGTCACCGATCTTGACAACCAGGCGGTGTTTGTCGAGAAGGATGTTTTGAGTCTTAAGGTCCCGGTGCAGGATGAGATGCGTGTGCACGTGATGCAGCGCGAGCAAGATCTGCACAAAGAAGTGCAGGATGGTCTCCTCCTCCAGCAGGGAATTACAGCGCTTCTGGATGAACTCAGCTAGGGTGCCACCTGCAGCCACAAGGACCCACTTAAGATCCAGGTCTCCCCATGCCTAGGACTGTCCTTTCATGAAACGAAGCAGCCCTGACAGGGCAAGGGGCTGCCAGCCTCGCACAACTGGGGTGAGCACCCTGTACCTCTGACCCTCCGTCAAACTCATTCTGAGGAGGGAAGCCGGCGCATCTGCGTCTGTCTGTCCCAGAGGTGAGAGGCCCTTGGAGCCGGGACAATGCAAGGAGGCTGGCCCACCTGGAGCGTATTCCATGGCAATCATGAGGGCCTTGTCCTCCAGGAAGTTCTCATAGTACTCAATGACATTGGGGTGATTGAGGAGCTTGAGGACCTGGCACTCGTTTTGGGCTGCCTGCCGCTCTTCCTTGGTCATCTGCTCCACTGGGATCTGCTTGATGATCACCAGCTTCTGGTCAGCCTTGCGCAGACACAGGTGCACAATCCTGGGGGCACAGAGGACGGGGGTGGGTACCAGCCGAGCCTCCAGCCACACACCGGGCAGGGCAGACCTGGTCACTGGGTAGTACTTAGGGGAGGGGAAAGGGAACCCGGACTAAGAGGTCATCTAACTAAATGCACAGACCACTGAGTTTAGGAACAGGGAGAACTGACCACCACTTCTGTGTGAGACCTTGGGCAAGTCATTTAACTTCTCTGAGATTCATTTTCACCAAAGACACAGTGAAGTTAGTCTTGATCTCCCTAAGTTCTTACAGACCCTGGAGTTAACTGCCTGGGTTCGAATCCTGGCTCCTCCTCTTACTATTTATCTGGTCTTGGCTTTATTTTTTTATTTTTATTTATTTCTAGGAGAGAGAGAGAGACAGCGTGAGCAGGGGAGGGTCAGAGAGAGGGAGCTACAGACTCTGAAATAGGCTCCAGGCTCTGAGCTGGCAGTCCGCGCAGAGCCCGACGCGGGGCTCGAACCCACGAACCGCGAGATCATGACCTAAGCGAAAGTCGGACGCTTAACCGACTAAGCCACCCAGGCGCCCCTATCTGCTCTTGGCTTTATATGACATTATCATCTGAAAAACAGAATCAACTTCCCTGAGAGGATCAAATGAGAAAATGCAGGTAAGGGACTTAGCACAGTGCGTGGCACACCAAAAATACTCAATTTGTAGAAGCCATTTATACTATTATTTTCTTCCACCTCTGGTTAGTATCCATAAAAGTAGGGTTCTTGTTCTCCCTCGCAACTATATCCCCAGAGCATAGCCCAATATTTAGCACAAAGGAACTCAGTAAGTATCTGCTGAATGAATGGACTATAAGATGATCATCTAAGTGTCAAATTTATATTTGATATAAAGTAATATTCCTCCTCTGAGCCCCAGACTCACAAATCCAACTGTTTTTGCATCTCTACCTAAATGGCTTGCATGCATCCTAAATTTTAACCAAAAAATCAAATAGAACTTTTGATTCCTGCCCCCAAAACCTTTCCTTTCTCAGTCTCTTCCTTCTCAGTAAATGACACCACCACAAAGTCAGACACCTGAAAATCATGCCGCAACCTTTCCTCCATTTCACACATCAGTAAACCCTGTTTCTACCTCCAAAATATTGTGAACTCATCCATTGCTCTCTCTGATCTCTGCTACAACCCCTGGCCAAATCATGATTTACTGCCTAAAATACTGCACGAGCCTTTAAAATGGTGCCTTCTTCACTTTTCGTCATCCTCAAATCTAAGTTCCACACAGCGGCCTGAGCGATGTTTAAATCACATCAAGACCAGTCTGCTTACACCTCTTCCCTTTACACTTCAAATAAATTCAACCCTTTTACCCCCGCCCATAAGGCCATAATCTGGTCCCTGCCCTCTGTGACAATCCCATTTTATACCATTCTCTCCCTGGCCCGCTACATTCCAACTTCAGCCTTTTGCTCAGTTACTTGAATACTCTGAATTCTTTCCCACGTGAGGACCTTCCCATATGCGGTTTCCCCTGCCTGAAAAGCTCTGCCTTCGCCTTCGGATTACTGGTCTTCATTCCTCAAGTCTTGGCTTTAAACCTCACCTCTCAGAGAAATTTTCCTTGACCATCCCAAGTAAGTACTCTCTGGTGCGTGCTAGGCTCGCAGCTTGTTAGTAACTGCTTTAATGTCTGGTTTATTGTATTATTTTCCTACAGTCTGTAGGCTTCGAGAGAAAACGCCACGCCTATTTTGGTCTTTACAGTTCACTGGGCGCCGAGAGCCAGACCGGTAGAGTTGGCGCTCAGTATTTGTTGAATGAATGAATCTGGCATCAAAGAACAGAACTCTGCGGGGGCGCAAAGGCTGGTTGGAGGCGTGACCTCCTCAGAGGCGGAGTCTCCCAGCTGAGACCAGACCGGAAGTCTGGGCGGGGCTTTCCAAGTGTGCGCTCACGCCTCGGGGCGGGGCTAAGCAGGCAGCGAATTCTCGTACAGAGCTGGGACTGAGTTTCCCTCTCCCCGACCAGTATCCTTCCCCAGATCCCTGGCTCACCCGAAGGCACCTCTCCCCACCACTCGGATCCGCTCGTACTTCTCCATCTCATTTCTCAGTCACATTTCCGGAACCCCCCACACCCGGACGCGGCGCGTGCGCGGACCCGCCCACCCTAGGACCACGCCCCCTACGTTGCACGATAATTGCGGGGCGGAGCAAGTGAGATTGGGGTTGATTCTGCCCTGTGTTTGTTTTGTGCTGTTTACAGCGTCTTACCAGCCCCCGTCCCCAGTTGTTTTTTCAGGGTCCGAAGAAGAATGGAGTGTTATCCCGTTTCTTTGAGCGGTTAGCGCTACGGTACCAGCCACTTTCCACACACGTGAAGGCATCCGGCCCTCAAAAAGCTTCCCTAGACCGGAGGGGTGCCCTGCACGACCGTGTGAGGGTGGAAAGCGAGGACCGACCTCTCTCAGCCCACCTCTTTGCCCACTAGTGGCCCTGTTTGGAAGGGGGAGAGCAGATTCTCATTGGCACGCAAATGATAAACGACCAAAACTGTACCGAGAGCGTCAGCACTCTCGGTCTGTGGGGCAGGGAGGAAGATTAGTGGAGTTTCGTGTTTGCCTAGGGAAGGACCGGGGAAACCCCCGAGCTGCGCAAGTTGATTCACCTAGGGTGGAGGAGACACGGTCTCCAGGCCGTCCGGACTCGTAAGCACCGCGCTCGTCAGCACTTTCAGCTACCTCCCCCTGCACACACACAACTTTGCCGCAGGTAATCGGCCTTCAACGCTCAACTACAGGGAGACTCTCGTCGGGGGGGAAAGGGGGGAGAGATGAGAGGGAGGTGGACCACTATCTGAAAGCATCAGAGAGAGGAGGAAAGGGAGCTGTTTGGCCGATGTGGGTTCCAGGCTTCTGCCCCTAAACGTAGGGGGCTGGTCGGTACGGTTGTCTAGGGTCTTGAACAGGAGTGAGTTTAACTAAGCCTGTTGTTTCCCTGTGCCGCCGCCTCTGCGGAAGCTCCATAAAAGCTCAGTTAAGGAGCAAGAGGATGGTTATTAGCTAAGGGACAGCGTCCCTATTCCTGAGTGAGTGAGGAGCGAGGAAAGGAGTGTTTGTGTTCTGTCCCGCCCCACCTCTCAGAAGGGTACTCAAACCTTCCCAGGTGAAAGGACCACTTGAAGGGTCCCCACGAGGAGCCCTCAGTCGCTAGCTCAGGGCGGCTGTTGGCTGATAAACAAAGCTGCCTGTGACCAAAGCAGAGCACAGAGGGGAAAAGCCGCTCAAGCCGGGACACTCGTGCTCTCACCTAGGAACCAATCATGCGGTGGTTGACCCAGGAGCCCCACAGGGGTTAATATGTAACCTTGGAGCCATCAGGGAAGGGAGAGCAAACACCCAAACCTCCTGGTCCCCTAAGGCTTCTAGCTTTCCCTCCCTCTCGCAGCAACTTTTCCCTAGCTCCCCCTTCACCTCCAAGTACTTCTACTCCCTCACCACCGTCACAGCCCCTGGTTGTAAGCAGTTCTGTTAGCTCTTCGTTCCGCTGGAGGCAGGAGGGGACCCCGCGCCAAGGTGGGGATAGGCTGACACCTAGTGACCACGAGCTGCAACTGCCTCGGGCCGCTGGCCTGAAGAGCAAGGGTCACCCCAGCAGCCCGGGCAAATCCGCGGTGCTCCTCGTCCAGGGAGCCACGAGACGAGAGCTGGGACTGTCTGAGGGAGGGTTGTGACAGCCGCCCGGCCCCGGGAACCCAAGAGCGAGCTGGGAAGAGGGGTGGTGATGGATTAGTAGACCCTTTCTAGGCACCACGTCGATGCAGGGCACCAAACAGGCAGAAAACCGTGTCGGTCTCTGGCCTGAAGAAGCTAGAGAGCCAGTGGAAGGACAGGGTATGGGCGGAGATGACTGACGAAGTGAGGCTCGGACCCACCTGCAGGACCAGGGCTTAAAGGACGCGGGTGTGTGACGTGCCCCGCCCCGCTCTGCCAAGATAGGAGTTGGGGGCGGAGAGTGAGTCTTGTCAGTGCCCGCCCAGGAGGGGGAGCCAGTAGCCCCGGGGAGAGTGGGGACGCGGGTTAATGAGGCCAAGGGAGCCAGGCGGGACTCCATCGGCAGTCGGGAGGCGCCAGCGAGGGGTGCAGCGGCGGCGGCGGCGCCCCAGGTTCCGCCCCTTTTCGCCGAAAGTCTGCGGGAGCCCGGCGGGGCCCGAAGAGCCGGGGAAACGGCGCTCGCGCCCCAGAGCAGCCTAGGAGCCGGAGGGGCGGGACCAAGCGACAGGGGCGGGGCGGGGCGGGGGCGATTGGGGGCGGGGGCAGAGGCCGGCGGGGAGGGGCCGGGAGGAGCGCAGGGGCCTAGAGGGCTCGGCGAAATCTGTGTGAGGCTGGCGGCCGGCGGCGAGGTGGCCGGGGTGGGCTGGCCCGAGAGGGAGCCAGGTTCCCTGAGCGGACCGAGGAGGCCGCCTCGAGGGCGGACGGACAGACGGCAGGGAGGGCCAGCATGCCCCCTCTGCTGCACCCCGCCCTGCCGCTGCTCCTGGGCGCCACGCTGACCTTCCGGGGGCTTCGGAGCGCGCTCGGCCGCCTGCCTCTGCCGGCGCACGTGCGCGCCGACCCCCTACGCACCTGGCGCTGGCACAACCTGCTCGTCTCTTTCGCCCACTCCATTGTGTCCGGAATCTGGGCGCTGCTGTGGTGAGTGAAGGACCGGGGTTTTGAAGGAGGGTGGCTAGGGGAGCCCGCGTTACCCTCCGCATCCCTGCCGAGCAGGCCGAGGCCGTGCGGTCTCACCTGATCTCCCGGTTTGGAAAACTCTCCAACTAGGAGTGGCAGAGGACCCACGGGAGGGGGAGAAGCTCATCTGGGAAACGGGAGACACCTGGGTTTCGGCCAAGCCTCTCCTCACTGCCCCGTCAGCCAATAGCGCGAGCCAGATTCCCCGGGGGACCGGGAAGGGTAATGGGGGGTGTGTGTGAATTTGAGGGTCCTTGGGGACAGCGAGATGTTGAGAGCCTGCCTTCTTCGCTCCTAGCATATGGCAGACCCCGGAGCTGCTGGTGGAGATTGAGACGGCATGGTCGCTTTCTGGCTATCTGCTGGTTTGCTTCTCCACAGGTAGGTCTTGCCCGGAAAGCATTATGCAGGTGGGGTCAGGGGAGAGCTTCTTGTCCAGGTCCTTTCATGACCTTTTGCTCTCTCTCCGCTAGGGTATTTCATCCACGACATGATGGATATCGTGATTAGCCGTCAGGCGGGAGCTTCTTGGGAATACCTGGTTCATCACGTCATGGTAAATGAGCCGCGGGGGATCCGGGGTAGGCCTGGCGCCAGCCGGTTAGCCCGGTGTGGCTGAGCCTGGCAGGTAAAGGCCATCTCTTCTTAACCCCACTTCCACCCTGTGTCCTACATCCCATGCCGAGCCTGAGGGCTGGCACTGATTTCGTGCCCTTGGCTCGCTATTTCAGGCCGGCAACCCCTTGCCTTTCCTAGTACAATAGGCTGATGACATCTGGGTTCCCTAACATGTTCTCCCCCTCCTTTCCAGGCCCTGGCTGCTTTCTTTTCGGGCATCTTCTGGAGCAGGTTTGTCGGTGGGGGCGTCCTAACATTGCTGGTGGAGGTCAGCAACGTATTCCTCACCTTCCGCATGATGATGAAGATCAACAACGCCCAGCACCTTCTCCTCTACCAGGTCAACAAATATGTCAACTTGGTCATGTACTTTTTCTTCCGCCTGGCCCCGCAGGCCTACCTCACTCACTTCTTCTTGCGTTATTTGGGCCAGAGGACTCTGGGTGCCTTTCTGCTGGGTATCCTGCTCATGCTGGACATCATGATCCTCATCTACTTTTCCCGCCTTCTCCGCTCAGACTTCTGCCCTCAGAGTGTCCCCAGCCAGCAACACAAAGACAAGTTTTTGACTGAATGAGAGGCACAAAGCCTACAACTTGTGGCAGGAGCAAATGCGGCCCAGAACAGTCTCACACATGTATGAAAGCAGCTCCCAGCCTGGGGCTCCCTCTGGGGATAGCCTCTCCACCTTTCAAGTCCCACACCTACTATTGAAAATGCTAATGAAAGCACTCCTCCTCCGGAAGTCCTTGTCCTTTCTTGGGCAAGGGGTGAGGGAAGCCGACAGACCGGTTGGACGTGCTGGCCGCCATGCTGGTTGGGTGCAGGGACAAGGTGCTGTGAAGGCCAGCCATCGCGCGCTGCCCTGACTCGATGCTAGTGAGAACTGTGCATTGTGTACTGGTTTCATACCGAGCCCCTTCCAGGGATAAAGGGAGGGGTTCGAGTTTTTTCTCCTGCTGCCATAAAGGTGGCAAGCTGTAGCTGTCCTAGGACAACCAACCCTAATCCGGGCCACAAGTTCCTGTCGCCAGAATTTTAACAAGTGTGGGGAGGTAAAAAGGCAGAATGAACCAACAGGGTGAGCAGACCAAGAGTCTTGCCCAAGCCTTGTTACTGTGATGTGTGGCCACCCTGAAGCCCAAGAAGAAATCAACAAAGAAACGTATATGGTGACAAAAATTATATTTAGATTTAGCCGGCTGGACTCAGTTTAGATGATTCCAATCTGAAAAACAAAAGGGGAGCTTTGTTACTAGGAGATGAAAAGTGAAGATTAAGCTGGAATGTCATGATTAAAAAGCAAACAAGGCGAGGGATGGGCCTATTGAGAATAGGGGTGAAGTCATTTAAGATAAATTAGCGAAAGCCAGGTTTTGGTCAGTCACAGACACAGCACTTGCACTTCAGGGGTGGGGCTCACAGCAAAGGAACCTTACTTTGTTGGCAACATCCAAAGCATCATAGTCAGGAGCCAGTCGAACGTAGGCTTTCTTTTCTCCATCGGGCCTGGGATGAAGGAAGCTTTAGTTGCTGCTGCTGCTCTCGCAGCCCCCAAGCCCGCCCTCATTCCCCTAGTCTTCATGGCACGTCAGTGGTTCCTTTTGTTCATGTCATTCTTTTCTGTCATTTGCACAGGAGGCCAGGGCCACAAACGAAGCCAACTCCCTTTTACAGGAACACCACATAACATTTTAGGACTTAACTCCAAGTAATCTGACATAAATTGTATCTCACTCTAGGGCCTGTCTCTGTCTAGAGGTGTAGAAATGAACACTAACTCCACACATCAAGTCCTAGAGGCAGGAGAGCTAAGGCTTGCAAGCTGTGAAACCTACTTCTGATTCCATGCAGATTTCCTTGCTCACCTGATCAGAGTGTTGACTTTGGCCACGTCAATGTCATAGAGCTTCTTCACAGCCTGTTTGATCTGGTGCTTGTTGGCCTTGACATCCACAATGAACACAAGAGTGTTGTTGTCTTCTATTTTCTTCATGGCTGACTCGGTCGTCAGTGGGAACTTGATGATGGCATAGTGGTCAAGCCTGGGGAAGAGGCAAAATGGTGTCATCTGGCTTGGGTCCAACAAAAGAAAGATTAGCCCCCTTTTAGAGCTCAAAGCCAGAAGAGCCCAGGTGCATCAGACAATAAAGCAGCAATCATTTTTGTCAGACTTTGGTCGCTAAACAGTGTCATCATCTGCACCCTGTAACTTAGGGACCTGGAGCCTCAGCTTGGGGGAACAGAACCCTGTGCTCTTTATTCTGCCTGAAGGACTTTCACCCTTTAAGCGATTAAAGAATCAGCCCTGAGTTCGAAACCCCTTCATTCTTTATCTGACCTCAATATTTTGGAGGGCAAACTTATGGAAGAAATTTGAGACTTCAAAAGTTAAACAACTTACCCACAGACCACAAAGCAGGGCTATGGGATATTGAAACCCAAGCTAGAAGTTCCAAAGAATGTTGGTGCTTCACTATGAGGTAAGCTAGACATTTCTGCTCCCTTTGGTTGGTGAACACTGATTTGAGGGTCATCAACTGAGAACGACTTTATTAAAGCCCAAGTTAAACTTACACTGGCTTGAACACACCTGCAGCTCACAACACAGCTCTCCTCCTGAAATTCAGAGAAACAAATCCCTGTTCACCTGCTTCCTGTCTTGAAGACAGACATCAGGACTCAACCTCTCCAACTCCTAGGTCCAAACAGGGCACAACCCACTCCCGCCTTTTTTCTTTTTTTTTTTTAAGGAAGCAGTGGGAGGTGGCAATTACTACTATTGTTCTAATCTGTGGCCCCTAAGGTCAGTTATTATCAGCAGTGTGACAAATACTCCAACCTTTTGCCCACCCACCCCCAACTATTCCTTGAGTATAATGAGTTGAGAGTAAGAAAGAAGCTTTCATACACCACTGCGGGCCTTCGCTGACCAATACAGATTAATAAGTGTCCTTATTAATCTAGAACCATCCCATGCTGTGACCATCAAGTACTGTCCCCTACAGCAATTGGAACTCCAAACCAAAAGCATTTATCAAAGTCCTACTATACACTCCAAGAGAGCAGATTTTTAACCAGAACGGCCACTGAGTTGTCTTAAACAATCCCTGCCAATATTGCAAAAATGCATCCTCTTGTCCTTCAACAGGGCATTAAGAATCTCCTCACACTCCTATTAAAAGACGCACACTAGGTACCAACAGGTATCTGAGAAGATCTACAGTGCTGTAGGTGTGGTAAATTTCCAAATCACGAATGGAGAATATCCCGTATCTTTTCACGGGAAAGGGGCAGTACTGACTTGTTTCTCCTGGGGGCGCTCTTTCGAGGATATTTGGGCTGCCTTCGGAGACGCAGGGTCTTGGGCCGTCGGAATGTAGGTGACGTGCGGATCTTCTTCTTTTTATGACTGTGCACGCCCTTCAGCACTGCTTTCTTGGCCTTCAAGGCTTTTGCTTTGGCTTCGGCTTTGGGAGGGGCAGGGGCTGAAAGAAAGAAGATGAAGGCACCGGATTCAGAAACCATTCACTTCCGTCAAGACCCCTAGCGGGCGCTCCAAGCCACACGTGCATCAGCGGTTCCTTTGAGAACATCACAAGTCTCAGAAGGTTAAAAGTTTTTCCATCATATGCACGGTACTGGGACGAACTTGAAATAGCTCCAGGGATACGACGAAGAAAAAAAGAACCTAGCAATGATCGAACGCTTCATATTCCGCAAGATGTACGATAGTAGTTTTAACTATTTATAGCCCCGTCTAACGCGGGGAAAAAGGGAAAATAAGTTGCGGGCAACAATTCAGGTCTGGAGGCATGAAACTCCAGCCTGTAGCTGCGAGTAGTTCCCCAAAGCCAAAGGTCTGGCAGCCCCCGACAGGTGGTGGCGGCCGGACTGGTCTCCCCAAACCCTGTCACCGGAGCCCAGCCCACGCGGCTGGGCCCACCCGCGCCGTAGCGTGGCGGAATGCGAGCAGCAGCTCCGAAGCAGACACCCCAAGAATTAGCTCAGCCTCCGTCCTCCCAGTTCGTTCAGTCTGCGGGGATCCCAGCCCAGCTAGCTGTGGTACCCCCAGCCCCAGGACAGACCTTCCTTCTTCGCCTTCGGCGCCATCTTCGTGAAAAGGATTTCCGAAGCTCGTTTCCAGGGGCTTATACAGCCAAGTCTCACCGAAGATCGCGATGCTTTGTATTTAAAGCTGATTGGATAACCTGTAGCGCGGAGCCCGCCGGGAGTGGTAGTTGGGCTTAGTTTCCTCCCCAGAGTGATGAAGCAGGCTCCACCTCTTCTCCCGAAAGACTCTGTAGGTTCTTGGGAGTTGTAGTGTTTTGGAGACACGTGTTTATTTGCTGCTGCGGGTGGATGGTGGATGGTGGATGGTTTAGCCAACTGCCGCTTGCGTCTGGTCCTCAGCGCTTTCCATCTTGAGGAAAGAGGATCTTAGTTACGGGAGACGAACACCGAAAACTGCAGTGAATGTAATTAGGTTGATTTGGAGAGTGAAGCGAAGTCCTAGAACGTTAGAGCAGCATTTGGTTCAAGTCCTTCAAACAACATCTGTAGAAATTTGGGTCCAGAGAGGGTATGTGGCTTATCAATAACAGTGATTTGCTGGCAGAAAAGGTCAAGGGGAGCCTAGGTGGCTGCCCGGAAAGCGTGGGACTCTTGATCTTGGCTCAGGTCATGATCTCTGGGTCGGGGAGTCCCACATTGACAGTTCGGAGCCTGCTTGGGATTCTCTCTCTCTCTCTCTCTCTCTCTCTCTCTCTCTCTCTCTGCCACGCCCCCGTGCTCTCTCGCGCGCGGGCTCTCTGTCTCAAAATAAATAAGTAAACACTTTTAAAAATTAAAAAAAAGAAAAAAAGAAGAAAAGGTCGAGTCATGCAAAGGGGAAGACTAAAGTATCCAAGGAGGTAGAAGGTGGCCACATCTGCCCCTCTTTACCTGTGACAGTCAGATTTCGTGTTTTCCCAATAAATCTCTTGAAACTCTACCAAGTACCCACCGTACAGATTTCTCCAGGATTCGCTAATTCTTCTTGTGAATAATTTCATTTACAGTCCCCTCCCTTTGAGTAGTGTTCCCATCCTTGTTTCAGTATGTTTGCATCCTCAGAATCAGTTCCTGACACAGCAGGTTTTAGTAAAGCTCAAGTTTGCTTCTCTGAGGGCCTGTCTATCCCACTTCCACCCTAACCTTTCTATCTTCCTCCTCCCCTCTTTGGAGCCAGATCTCCTCCTTTGACAGGGAAAATTGTGTGCGACACCCCTCTCCTATCCTGCAGAGCTGCAAAATGAAAAGTTGTCCTTGAGGATAGGCTCCGATGGGACTGGAGAGAAGCGGAGGCCGCATGTCCGAAAGCGGTGACCTACTCAAGGGGCAGAGTTTGAGGTCCACCTACCCCTTCTTTATCCTCCATCCAGGCTTGGTCTTCAGCTTCCCCACCCGACAATCTACACGGCTTTGAAGGAAAAGGCACAAGACTTCAGACGTCTCTGTCCTCCGTGGGCATCCCATTCCGACCCTCGCATCCCCGGTGTGCTTTCCCTCTCCCCCTACCCTATCCTAGGGCAGAAGGGCGGGCGAGGGCAGACTCTATGAGTCACGTCCTGGGCCTGGAGTTGAGGAGGGAAGCGCCGCCTCTCCTCGGGCCCCTTCTCTCCTCCTTTCTCCTCCCCGCCGGTTCCTGGTCCAGCCAGATACTGCGCAGCAATCACTGGTTCTCCATCACCAGTTGGACCGGGTAAGGGTCCCCTTGGAGCCGCAGCGCGGCACAGAGGTGCAAGGGAGTGCACCCTGGGGGACCTCGATCTGGACAGGTTCCAGGCTGGGTGGAGGCGGTCTTGGTGCCCGTGAGGCATCTGGCAGGGTAGCCAGAGCTGGGGCAGCGCAGTGGGAGGAGAGGAGGGGGAGGTTGAGACAGCCCGCGAGGCCGGGAGCTGCCGGGAGAGGGGCGGGGGGCGGCCCTTCTCCAGGAATTTCCGGGGATCATGTTACAGCGCTCGCGGAGGGAGAGCAGAGCGGGACGCCAGGCCCGGCTGCGGACCGGGCCCCAGGCCCCCTCCTCCAGCAGCCCGCGGGCCTTGCAGCGCCGTCCCAGCGCACACTGACCCCGTGCGGCGGGGCCGCTCCGCGCCCCCGGGCAGCTCTGTTATGGTAGGGCCGCCTGAACCCCGAGTTGTCGTCGGGTCTCCGCGGCCCCGAGTCATTGTAGGAACTATCCGGCCCCGAGTTATCGTGGGGTCTGCGCGGGCCCGGCCCCCTCCGGACGGGACTTCCCGCCCCCATTTGGCTGCCCAGGAGTCTCCCCGCCCCCGAGTCGTCTTCGGGACCCCCCGGGCCCGGGTGATTGTGGGTTCGCCCCGGCCTCGGATGATTGTTTCATCCCCGTGGCCCGCTGTGGTCGTAGCGTCTCCGAGGCCGCGGGCTTCCGGAGGCTCCCCGTGGCCCAGAGTTATAGTCGGGACACCTCGGTCGCGGGTGATTGTCGGGTCTCCACGGGCCCGGGTCGCTGGGGCGGATCAGGCTCCCGTGCCTTCTCGGGGCTCCCCGCAAGGCCGCAGACGAGATGAACATTCTGGCGCCCGTGCGGAGGGACCGCGTCCTGGCCGAGCTGCCCCAGGTAGGCTCCAGGGCCACGTCGGGCTTCTGGCTGCGGTGGGGTGTGGGCGGGGTGGAGGCGGCCCCAGATCAGTTAGAGCCTTGGGCCCAGCCCTGCCACCCGGCTGCGTCGGCTGCTTCTGGGTGGTCCCCTACCCCCGCCCAGCGCAGCTTGGCGGCGGGACGTGGGCCAGGAGTGGGTGAGTCCCATTCTCTTCTGTGCCTCTCAGTGCCTGAGGAAGGAGGCCGCTTTGCACGTGCACAGAGACTTCCACCCCCGCGTCACCTGCGCCTGCCAGGAGCACCGGACAGGCACCGTGGGGTGAGTTAGACACCCGTAACAAAGAAAGGAGGAAGGCTCAGGAAACCCAGTAGTCACAGCTAGGGTACACAAGCCCCACCCACCCCCAACCTCCCCGGGGCTCCGTTTCAGCTTCTACCAGCTATATGGTCATTGCCCCCTTTTATACCCATGTGTTCTCTCGTTTCTTCCCAGCAAGGCTGTGGTGAGCCCTGAGAAATGGGGTGGGGTAGAAAGGGTAGTTCACTTCCGGATACAGAGAAGGTGTCCAATGGGGAAGTGCGGGGGTGGGGGGGAGGTGTCACTAGCTCGGCTTCCCAGGTACCATCCATTTGAGCCCTAGGGCAGGGAGCTGTGCCTAGAGGGATGTGTCTCATTTTGTGTATAAGAAGGTGATACTACTGACACTTGCCAGCCATTAATTGAGTATTTACTATGTGCCAGCCAGTGCGTTGGTTACAATTATTGTTCACCTTTTAGATGTGTCCTGATTTCAGAGATGTTGCTAAATGTATGTGTGGGGGGCAAGGGGGAGGTATGTCTCAGAATATAGGACATTTATCTTATTTTATTTTATTTATTTTTTTATTTTTTTTAATGTTTTTTTTTTTAAATTTATTTCTAGGAGAGAGAGAGAGAGACAGCATGAGCAGGGGAGGGTCAGAGAGAGAGGGAGTCACAGACTGAAACAGGCTCCAGGCTCGGAGCTGGCAGTCAGCACAGAGCCCGACGCGGGGCCCGAACCCACGAACTGCGAGATCATGACCTAAGCGAAAGTCGGACGCTTAACCGACTAAGCCACCCAGGCGCCCCAATTATCTTATTTTAATCTTCACAACAACCCAATAGAATATATACTAAATCTCTGCGTAACGAATGTTGAAACTGGGGCGCCTGGGTGGCTCAGTCGGTTAAGCATCCATCCAACTTCGGCTCATGTCATGATCTCACGGTTTGTGAGTTCGAGCCCCACGTCGGGCTCTGTGCTGACAGCTCAGGGCCTGGAGCCTGCTTCGGATTCTGTGTCTCCCCCTCTCTCTGCCCCTCCCATGCTCATGCTCTGTCTCTCTCTGTCAATAATAAATAAACGTTAAAAAAGAAAAACACCTGAGGCTCAGAGAGGCTAAGTAACTTGTCCAAAGTCACCCAGCTAGTAAAATGTAAGAACTGGGATTCCAATTCATGTCTCTTTGATGCTGAAGCAGAAAACACTCCTCCCCAGCACATGAGCCCAGGCAAGCTGCCTGGGAGGCCTCATGCCTCTGGTAACAGCCTGGGTGCTGACTTTATAGAGCTCGTAGAGAACGTTGAGACTCCCTAGGTTGCAAGAGGGAGTGCTCATTCCTCCTGCCCACCTTTGTGTCCTGCAGGTTTAAGATCTCCAAAGTCATTGTGGTGGGGGACCTGTCCGTGGGGAAGACTTGTCTCATTAATAGGTAAGGAGGCACCTCTAGCTGGGCTGGTTTGGGCTGGGCAGGGTTTGGCCAGACCTAGCCAGGAGGGCTGGGCTCAGGGCCAGAGCATCTGGTACTCCCACAGGTTCTGCAAAGATACTTTTGATAAGAATTACAAGGCCACCATTGGAGTGGACTTTGAGATGGAACGATTTGAGGTGTTGGGCGTCCCCTTCAGTCTGCAGCTGTGAGTGCTTTCTCTATACCTGCCAGCCATCCCTGCCCCCAGCACTTCCACCCCCCCTCACAGCCCCCTCCCACATACTTGTGTTTTACCCCCTGCTTCCTCCAAGCTGGGATACTGCTGGACAGGAGAGGTTCAAATGCATTGCATCAACCTACTACCGAGGAGCTCAAGGTAAGGGTGAAGCGGGGCGGGTGGGTGTTCCCAGCCTCTCATCCTGGACTGGGGGGATCTGGGAAATGAGCCAGCGATGTCAGCTGTTTTTGCCACTGTTCCAGCCATCATCATTGTCTTCAACCTGAATGATGTGGCCTCCCTGGAACATACCAAGTACGTGGGGATGCTGCACTATAATGGGGGCTTCGGGAAGAGAGGGTTCCGAAACGAGGGGGGGTCAGGTGCATTGGCGGTGAAGGAGAAGAAAGCGTCGAGGACCAGAGAGGGGGGAATGGGCCTTCGTGTGTCAGCAGGCGGGGCCTGTCCAGCTCACTCATCCCTGATCGTCTGCCCTCTATGGTAGGCAGTGGCTGGCTGACGCACTCAAGGAGAATGACCCTTCCAATGTGCTTCTCTTCCTCGTGGGTTCCAAGAAGGACTTGAGTGTAAGTGTGCCAGGCAGGGGGTACTTCCATCTTGGTGAGGGGATGCCCCCCCGCCTTGCCATCTGACTCTGCCCTTCTCTCAGACTCCTGCTCAGTATGTGCTAATGGAGAAAGATGCGCTCAAGGTGGCCCAAGAGATGAAGGCTGAGTACTGGGCCGTCTCGTCCCTCACGGGTGAGTCCGTGGCTTCAGGTCCTCTGTGGTGACGCTCCTGCCTGCCCGGCCTCTCGCCCCTCTACCTTCCGCTGTGCCCAATGACCCCAGGCTTGGAACTGCCCCTAAGCACCCATTTGCTCCATGTGTCAGGTGAAAATGTCCGGGAATTCTTCTTCCGTGTGGCGGCACTGACCTTTGAGGCAAACGTGCTGGCTGAGCTGGAGAAATCGGGGGCCCGGCGCATTGGGGATGTTGTCCGTGAGTGCCTGGCTGGATGAGGGTGGCGGAGAGCACGGGGGACCTCTAATCCCCGCTTCACCTATTTTCCACCCTTCTTCAGGCATCAACAGTGATGACAGCAACCTTTACCTAACTGCCAACAGGAAGAAGCCCACGTGTTGCCCGTGAGCGGTAAGGGGACTGTCGAGCGGCTGGCCAGCCCTGGGGCACTTTGCCACCTTGACTGCCCTAGAGTGCCACCCTGGACGTTTGCACTGATTGGTTTTCCAGACCAAAGAGCTGCCCCTTCTTGGCGGTACCCCTGGAGGGGTAGCAGGGACCATGCTAGTCACTTCCTGCCCCAGGCACCATGCCAAAGACTAGATGTCCCCCCCCCCCGCCCCCAGCCCCGGGGCTCTCCAGGCTGCCCAGCAGTGGGGAGGTAGTCCCTGCTGCTTTTGCTTAGCCTGCTGGACCCCTTGAGTATGAGGATGCTAATGATCCCAGCCTCACACTGTGCCTTATGCATTAAAATCTCTGTTATTAGCAGTTTGGAGTCCTTTGTTGGGGGCGAGGGATGTGGAATGGGCAGGGATGTATGGCTGTCTTGGAGTTTTCTGCGGGATTCTGGCCATCCCTGACCCCTGGGGAGGGCTCAGAAAGGCTGGGAGCTCAGGAACCAGATTTGGAGGGCTGTCCTGGACTCTCAGTTTTGTTTTTGTTTTAATGTTTATTTATTTTTGAGATAGAGCTTGAGGCGGGGAGGGGCAGAGAGAGAGGCACAGAACCCAAAGCAGGCTCTAGGCTCCGAGCCGTCAGCACAGAGCCTGACGCGGGACCCGAACCCACGAACCGTGAGATCATGACCTGAGCCGAAGTCGGATGTTAAACCGACTGAGCCACCCAGGCGCCCCTCTCAGGGTTTGGTTTTGAGAGCTCTTTCCTTTGGTTCCTTATCCCCAACTGTGTCCTCTTACTTGGTGCTTATCCCCAAATTTCTTCCATTGGATACTCTTCTTTTCCATCCTCTTCCTATCTTCCCTTTAAGATATACTTCTCTGGGGGTGCCTGAGTGGCTCAGTTGGTTAAACGTCCTATTTCTGCTCAGGTCACCATCTCACGGCTCGAGGCCCACATCGCACTCTCTACTGTCCGAATGGAGCCTGCTTAGAATCCTCTATCCCCCTCTCACTTTACTCCTCCCCCTCCTCAAAAATAAACATTAAGAAAATATAAAATAAAACAAATAAAAAATATTTCTCTGAGGGGAACACAGTAAGGAGTGGCTGAGTTTGGGATGCTCTTTGGGTTGACCAGAAGGCCCAGAGTGGGCGTGGGCTTGGCTCTTACTCAGATGTGTTATTTAACTACATTAATGATATAAACATAAATGTATGAGTAGTATCATTTTACATTAAAAAAAAAGTTTAATGTTTATTTTTGAGGGAGAGGCAGAGAGAGGAGAAGACACAGAATCTGAAGCAGGCTCCAGGCTCTGAGCTGTCAGCACAGAGCTAGACACAGGGCTGAAACTCCCAAACGGTGAGATCTTGAGCTGAGTTGAAGTAGTCATTGATGCTTAACCAACTGAGCCACCAAGGCACCCCTCACTGTACATTTTAAAACAGGATTAAATTACTAAATTCAAAACAAAACAAAACTGGCTGGCTGACTCAGTTGGTGGAGCATGCAACTCTGGACCTCATGGCCTTGAGTTCAAGCCCCATGTTGGGCCTCGAGCTTACTTTGAATAAAGAAAAAAGAAAAACCGCCCATTTTTTCCCCTCTTCAAAAAGAAAAAGGCATGTTCTGAGTCAGGAGGCCCCCCGTGTAAGTCCCCACTGTCCATCCTCAATCACTTCTCACTGTGTTCCCCTCAAGAGAAGTATTTTTTCCATCCTTCTTCCCTAACAGGACTGTGGTTGTCACGCCTTGTCTTGCCGTTCTTGCCCAGAGCCGGTAACTCAGTGCTCAGTGTGTGTGTGTGTGTGTGTGTGTGTGTGTGTGTGTTTGAAGCCTGCACCGCAGTGCCGCTGTGGGATGTTTGCTGCACAGAGTGTGGGAGCTGAGATTTCAGTGTGCCCAGGCTAAGCATGTGCATGTGTGCATATGGCATCAGTCCACGCTCGATGAGATTGTGTATGTGTGCAGCGTGTGTGATACATGCATGTGCAGTGTGAGGGGCTTGCGTAGTGTGCCTCGAGTAGGTTACTATGACTGCAGCCGGCCCTGCTCCCCCTCAAGCCTCTGGAGACCCACGAGGCTGCGGAAGGAGTAAGATCAAGCACTACGAACTAACACACCGCAGAAGCGCTCAAAAACCTCAATTATTTTAATGATTGGGGGGAATTGTAACCAAGACCCTGGTTCTACGTGGACATTTTTATTGGCCGCTAAAGTCTGTGGGACAGGGCACCTGTGGGGACCTGCAAGGAACGCTGGGAAGGGGCTGGGTGGGGGGCGCCACAAGGGGCTGAGAGCCGACATCAAGTCCTCACCTTGACAGGTGGGCCTTGGACGCCTGTGGAGGGCCTTGAGGGCAGAGAGAGAGATCGGGCGAACGCGAGCGAGCCGGGGACTACCTTGTTCCGGACCGGGACGGACCTCGGAAAAGCCGGACGGCGGCGCTGGGGCGGGGGGGGGGGGGGGGGGGGGGCGGCGGGCGGGGCTCAGGGCAGCGCTTGGGTTCGGAAGGGTTGGGAGGGGCTGGATTGCGGCGGAAGGTTGAGGTTGAGAGAATGGCTGGGGCGGGGCTAAGAACGGAGATAGGGGCGGGGCTAAAGTCTGGGGGTAGGACTGAGAGCTGGGAACCAGGAATGGGACTGAGGGCTGGGCCTCAGCGGCCGAGCTAAGGTTTAGGCCTGAGAGAAGAGGGAGGCACTAAAATTAAAGGTGGGACAGAAAAGGGCCTGGAAGGAGCTGGGAGGCCCCGGATGAAGAGCGCAGCTGAAGTTTAGATTGGGCTAACACAACGCAGAGCCGGGGGAGGGTGGAGGGAGGGAGGGATTGGGCAAGCATGAGGCAGAGTTAAGGGCCGGACCGGAGCGAAGCGGAGATCGGGGTTTTCAGGATTGGACTTCTGCGAGGAGGAGTCTCGTAGCGACGAAGAGCTGGGCTGAGCGATGTGGGTCCGGACGACACTGACGACTGAAAGGTGGACTAAAGAAAATACTGAGGACAATACCAGCGCCTTGGACGAGAGCAGCGCCGGTAAGGAAGGGGCGGGGCACGAGTTTGGGGATGGGTTTCGAGCTGGGGGTGTGGCACACAAGGAGGGTGTAGAGCTGAGAAGAGGCTGACGAAGGAGGCGGGGCCAGGGGCTGGGGTGGGGCGATGTTAGGGCCTGGGGGCGGGCTCACGCCGAGCCGTGGACCAATGATTGAGGACTGGGGTGCTGAGGCCCTAGAGAATGCCTGCGGGTTCGTCTGGAGCCAGAGCTGCTAAGCCCTAGTTGGTAGGCTGGAAGGCGTTGCCTTGTCGCAGCCGGAGCCCCGGCCGCCGCCCAAGAAATGCGGAGACCGGCTGGAGCCCCTGGTCCAGCACCCAGCCGGTCGCCAGGCTGGAGCGGGCGGTTCCATTGACTCCGAGGGGAGGGAGTCTGGCGGTTCTACGCGTGACATCACAATGGTCTCCAGATGTGGGCGGGGCCAGAGCGGCATTTCCCAGGAGACTTCCCTGCCTTGCTCCCTTCTCCCTTTCCTTTCTCCCTTTCCCCCTCCCTTCCTCCCCCATTCAGCTGCTTGGGTGCCCAACCTGGAACCCCACCACCTGTGCCACAAGGGCGAGGGAGTTCCTCAGCCCGCAGGACTGAGAGGATTCTGTACAAATGAGCATCACTTGTGAGTTTTGAGTTAGGCCCCTGTGCACCGCGTCCTGAAGGCAGCGGAATGCTATCACCCAGAAGGAACGTAGTGGACCAGTTGGTAGTCTAGAAAACTCAGTTTGACCGCATTGTGAGGACTGGATGAGGGCAGGGAAACAAGGCAGGGAGGTCAGGCAGGAGGCTCCTGCAGCTGTCGGAGAGATAATGAACCAACATAGAGGTAGCTGTGCGGGACAGGCAGGTATGGCAAGACTTGGGTCATCAAGTCGGTGTAGAGGTGAGGGAAAGAATGATCCCTAGATTCCTAGCTGAGGTGCCCATTCCTCTCTGAAATGGAAGAGACAAGAGGAGATGGTTCATGGCAGGCAGGGAGAAGATGACAGGTTTGTGTGCGACGTGCCACTCTGTTTTGGGAATGCCCAAGACGATATTGACGAAGTGCTCAGGAAAGCGGTCTGGATCGGATACTCTGATTTATGTCATTTTATTGGTGGATGTTTACTGGCGTCCCTCTCCTCACCCCTCCCGCAGCCCCTCAAGAGCAGGGACTGTTGGGTGATTTAATTTCTGCATCTCCAGGGGGCTGGTAGAGTTTCTCAGGAAATGTTTGATGAATGGATGGCTGGGGGAGGGGGGAGAGGGGAGGGGTGCTGCTGCTGCTGCCACTCTGTACTCTCTCAGATGTAAACAGGTTACCCAGCTGGGAGAGAGGACACCTGCTGGCTGGCGTGGCGTCTAGCACTGATACATCTACCTTCTCCGAAGGTGGGTCCAGGGATTCTCTGGCCCCAGGCTTCCCCACCACCCCTCAGTTGGGAAAGCTGATAACCGGATGGCAGGCAGGAGGGAGGGAAGTGTTCGTTCTGAAAGGGGTCACCCAGCTGCCCTTGGCCCCACCCCGTCCCCTACTCCCGCCAGGCAGGGAGAGCCCCTTCCTAGAGGCCACCGTCCCCCTCCTTTTTTTTTTTTTTTTAAGTTTATTTATTTTAAGACAAAGGGGGAGAGAGAGTGAGAGAGAGGCAGAGAGAGAGAGAGAGAGAGAGAGAGAAGGAATCCCAAGTAGGCTCTGCACTGTCAGCACAGAGCCTGACACGGGCCTCAAACCCATGAACCTTGGGATCATGACCTGAGCCTAAACCAAGAGTTGGACACAAGTGACTGAGCCACCCAGGCGTCCCACCCCTGTCTTTTGCAAAACACTTCATGATGCACAAATTTCTCTGACATATGTGAACAGAGTCCTCCCCCAAATCCTGCAAAGTTAGGTATTACTGCCATCCCCATCTGGTGGATACGGAAATGAAAGCTCAGAGAAGTATCTTGCCCTTGGACATCCTGCTAGTGACAGCCAAGGCTAGTATCCAGGCCCGTCTGACTACAAGTTCAAGTCTGACTTGCCACTATGCTGCCTCTTGCCCCTCAGTCAGTCCAGCAGTGCTAAAGAGAGTGGTGGTGGTGGTGGCGGTCCAAGGCCTTACATACCTTATTCCTCCCGGGATGGAGAAGGGGCATGGGAGAAGGAAAAAGGGATGCCATCAAGCGGGTCAGGGGTGTACAGGGGACCTGGGACCTTCACAGCCTGGTGGAGGAAGGGAAAGATGGAGGAACGTGGGGCAAACCTCACACCAAGCTGCTGTTTCCTCATCTTTCAAGTACTTTTTTAAAATTTATTTTTATTCTTCTTGTTTTTAAATGTTTTATTTTAAAGAGAGTGAGAGAGAGAAAGCTGAGCAGGGGAGGGGCAGAGGGAGAAAAAGAGGATCCAAAGCAGGCTCTATGCTGATACCAGACAACCCAATGTGGGACTCAAACCCACCAACTGTGAGATCATGACCTAAACTGAAGTCGGATGCTTGACTGACTGAGTTACCCAGGTGCCCCTCAAGTACTTTTAAAAAAATGTTTATTTTTTGGGGTACCTGGGTGGCTCAGTTGGTTAGGTGTCCGGTTTTGGCTCAGGTCATGATCTCACTGTTCCCAAGTTCAAGCCCCACATTGGGCTCTGTGTTGACAGCTCAGAGCCTAGGACTGTTTCGGTTTCTGTCTCCCTCTCTCTCTCTCTGCCCCTCCCCCACTCATGCTCTCTCTCTCTCTCTCTCTCTCTCTCTCAAAAAAGTTAAAAATAATGCTTATTTTTGAGAGAGAGAGAGAGATGTGTGTGCAGGACAAGGAAGGGCAGAGAGAGAGGGAGAGAGAATCCCAAGCAGGCTCCGTCTGCACTGTCAACGCAGAGCCCAACTCGGGGCTCAATCTCATCAACTGTGAAATCATGAGCCAAGATCATCAAGAGTTGGACACTTAACTGAGTGAGCCACTCAGGTGCCGCTCAAGGATTTTTTTAATGTTTATTTTTGTGAGAGTGAGCACACGGGTGGTGTAGAGAGAGAAGGGGACAAAGGATTTGAAGTGGGCTCTATGGTGACAGCAGAGAGCCTGATGGGGGGCTCTAACTCACAAAGTGTGAGATCATGATCATGACCTGAGCTGAAGTCAGACCTTAGCCGACTGAGCCACCCAGATGCCCCACCCCTCAAGTACTTTTAAGGCTCTTGGAGTAACACACCCCCAGCCTGGGTTAACTCCTGACAGGTGTGAGGTTTTGTCCAGCTCCACCCCTCGTAGAGGCTAGATAAAGGCTCAGTCCTACTGGCCTGTCTGGAGGGAGTAAGCCAGCCAGAGGACCCCATACCAGGCTGTCCTGGAGTGCATCAGGCACATGGAGTCACTTGCGGGCTCACCTTTTGGATGGCGGCCTGAGGGAGAGCCGTTGGTAGACTGGAGTCTCAGGCAGGGTCAGAGGGGAGGTGGTGGGGGTAGAGGCCGGGGGACTCCAGTGTGGCCAGGGCGTATGTTCACCTGAGCAAAAGGCATGGAGCCTTTCTCCAGGGCTTTCTCCCAGTCCCAGATCCTTCCCCCAGCAGCTTCTCCCCCGTGCCCTGGGCCCTGTGCTGCCTACAGGGGGCGGAAGGGGTCAGGCTGGGGGCCGGTGTTTCAAGCCTGTGACGCTGAGGCCTGGGAGCGGGAAGAGATGGGATGGGGAATGGGGCCTTGATGAGTGTGGAGCAGAGAAAGAATGAAGGGTGAGCATGCGGAGAGAGAAGCGAGAAAGTGAGGAAGGTGTCAGGGGGAGGAGAGGTCGGGAGGAGAGAAAGCAAGCACCAGAGTCAGGAGAGGCTGAGGAGCAGGGCCTAATGTGCCTTCCACAGCAGGTCTCGGGCTGGAGTGACTCCGGGGCTGTGGGGCAGGGGACATGGGCTTCCTGGCCTGTGCAGGGCAGGCTGGGGACTCTGGAGGGGTGCTCCTGTCTGCCACATGGCTCCACAGCGTGCCGGCCCGATGGCCTTCCACGACCCAGGCGGCCGGGGGAGGATAGGCTCCCAGAGGAGGCAGGGAGCGGAGGAGGCGGGTGTCACAGGGGAGCACGGGGGACTCGGTAGGACACCTTCCTGGGGGTCTGTGGGGCGCAAGGGCAGGCAGGCAGATGGCGCAGGGGGCCTGAGGGGGAAGAGGGGTGTGTAGTTCCCACTGGAGGGGTACCCCCCTGAAGTAGAAAGCTGCCGGAGGAGGCGGGGACAGTGGGTGCATCTGGTGAAGCCTTTAGACTGAGCTGTGGGAGGGGAGACCCAGGCGTGGGGTGCCGCTGCCGCCGGTGTGACCGGACTCGTGCCCTCGCAGGTGAATTCAAGGACCTGGAGCGGTGCTGCCGGAAGCATAAGCAGTGCACCGGGCACATCATCCACCCCTTTGCCTCCGACTGCGGCCACTGCAGCCTGCACCTGCACTCTATCACCCACTGCAACTGTGACTCCAGGTAAGGGCCCTCCTCGCTGGGGGACCCACACTCCAGGACAGACTCCTGGGCAGAGCCAGGCCCACACTTCCCGTGTGGGTCCCCCCTTCGGCCCGGGCCCGGGTTTGTAAACCTTGCTCTGCTCCAGAGCCGTGGGAAGGTGTCTCGGCCGCCCGGGCTCAGCCCGGCAGAAGCCAGCTGTGCCTCGGGCTTCTCCCTCCGGGGCCCCCGGGAATCGTGGAGGCCCGGGAGCAAGGCGGAGCCCTCTGTGTGGCAGGCTGAAGGACTGCTCCGAGAAGACCACCAGCAGCGGCTCCCGAGGCGCGGGCCCAACCTGCTCCCGAGATGTGGGCTCCACATGTGTCAACATCATCCAGTCCCCTTGCTTTGAGCTCATCCCAGAGGAAGAGTGTGTGCAGCGGTTCTGGTACGGCTGGTGAGTGCCGGCAGGCTGACAGGGGCGGCACTAAAGGGGTCACCCCCCACCCCGCCACTCTCTGTCCATCTTCTCTTCCCCCGTCCCCCTCCGTCGCAGGTGCAAAAGCTACAGGCCCGTCTCCGTGGCAGTGATCCACCATCCCATCCACCATGACTGTGGGGCAGACGACCTGAATGAAGAGGAGGAGGAGGAGGAGGAGGAGGAGGAAGAGAGCAAGCCTCCCATCCCGACCCGGGTGGGGCCCTCCACCAAACCCGCCGATGCAGGCAAGGGCGCAGTCGCAGGTACCCAGGACTCGGCAGCTCCCATCACTATCTGGCGCTCGGAGAGCCCCACAGGGAAGTCCCAGGGCAACAAGGTGATCAAGAAGGTAAAGAAGAAAAAAGAGAAAGAGAAAGACAAGGAGGAGGAGATAGATGAGAAGGCGAAGCTGAAGAAAAAAGCCAAGGGCAAACTGGTTAAGAAGAAAAGCCCGGTTAAATCAGAATCTTCACCTCCAGACTTGACCCGATCAATAAGCCCAAGAGAGTTGACCAGGATGTCATAGTCGAGCCCAGACAGCCGGGAAGACCTGGAGAGTGAGGACAGTTACAATGACCTCGGGCGGGAGGAACCCTCCAGCGAGGATATTGTGGATTCTTCGTTGCCCAAGAAGAGAGAGAACATGGCCCAGGCTAAGAAACCCAGGGCGAAGGCCTCGCCAATCAAGAAGGTCAAGAGGAAATCTCCCCCAGCATCAAACCCCAATCTCAGTTGAGGCCAGGGCATCCAGGGTGAAGAATAAACGAGATCAAGCCTGTAGCTGACCCCCTGCTGCTATTCTCTCTCCCTCCAACCTGTCACTTCTGTGGGGAGGGTGTGGGCTCTGGACACGGCTGGAGCCAAGGGGCTGGGGGGGAGCTGCAGGGGTTTCTGAAGGGCAATCCATCTTTCAGGAGGCAGTCCATGGGAAGGCAGGAGGGAGGGCAGGGGAGGGGCACAGCCTGCTTCTCTGTAACATCCTAGGCTCAGGGCAAGAGAGGAGCACAGCTGGGTGCAGTGGGAAGGAGGCGTCCCATCTCCTGGGAGACCGGTCTGTGTGAAATCCACTCGGGGACAGGCAGTACTGTCTGCAGTGATACCCCTAATAAACTGAACCTTTTAACCCACTCTGTGCCACTGTGCCTGGCCTTTCCCTCCTCTAAGTGGCCCTTAGGAAGATGCTGGTGGCACCAAAGGGAACATAATCTTCCCAGCTGGCGTGTCCCAGCTCCTGCTAGGCCCTTTGAGACCTTTGTGCTGAAGGGAACAGAATGGAGTTCCTCGCAGAAGACCAGCCCTTCCCTCCTAACTCTTGCCAACAGCCAAAGAGATCTTGAATGACAGGATGAAGTCAAGATGGGAAGCTCACTAATTTTGGGCAGCAGTGACCTTTTCTGATTTTGCTACTGAGCCCCAAGTAGAGGAAAGGGAGGGGGAGAGCCTCACTTTCCTCGCACCGATTTGCAAAGCTGGGGGAGGTGGCCCTTCTGAAGGAACACAGGAGACCAGGAATCTGAAACAAAAAGAGGTGGGGCCAGGGGAAGGGGACAGGGCCAGGACGTTGGCCGGCCCCAAGCAGGGAAGAGGGGGACCGGCTTCCCCCACGACATCCCAGCACGTCCTTTACCAGGGCGCGTGTGTGTGGGAGCAGGTGACCAAGGGGCCCTCCCTGGGGCAGACATACTGGAGGACTTGTGTGTAGAGGCAATATCAGGGGCTGAGGCTCAGCTGGCAAAAAGAGCAGGGGAAGAGGTGCAGGGGCTCAAGCTGAGACCCCAAATTTACTCATGGCCCTTCTTCACTGTGCGGGAGGAGGCTAGTAGGCAGGGCAGATGGGGCGGGCGTGTGAGAGCGCAGCGAGAGCGGCTAACGCGCACAGAGGGCTGATGAGGCGGCAGCCTTCCCCTTGGCAGAGCGCTTTCACACATCCTCCGCCTCTGCGGCTGCCTCGGCTGCCCCAGTGAGGCGGAGGCGGCAGATCTCGCTAGCCTAGCCTCACCCTATACCCTAGGGAGAGGATGGTTGCCTGGGAGACAACAAGAGTTCCCTCGGGGCGCAGGGCTGGCAAGCGGAGCCGGGATTTGGCCCTTGGTGGTCAGATACAGAATCTGCTTGCTGTTCTGAGTCACTGCCTCTCCGGTGGCCTGGAAGGAGTCAGGGGGAGCTGTCGGAGCTCCAAACCCAGCTTGGAAAGCCACCCTTCAAGAGCCGGAGCGTTGCAGACAAAGGCTTTGCCAAATGCTCTGTAGAAACACTGTTTATTCAAATGACAGGCAGGAAGCGGAGGCAGCAGCAGGTGGGTGAAGGCGGCCAGGCGGGGGCTGGGCAGGTCAGCACTGCTCCCCTGCGTCCCCTGCAATTCTGCTCTGTTAGCCACCCAAGCTGTTGGCATCTGGGTCAGAAATACTTTCCCTCCTCTCCCTCCTGCCCCAAACTGAATAAATAGCATTCCTCTCCCCACAAGAGCTGGGGGAGACTCATGTGCTGAGCTTGGTGCCCCGGGGTCACAGCCCAGAGTCAGGTGAGGGCAGAAGCTCAAAATGGCTTGTAGGGAGAATACAAAACTGTTCCACTCTCATTCTCGTCTTCCTCTTCTTCCTCCCGCCACACTCCCCGCCCAGCCTGGTCCCGGGACAGGTGGTTGGCGAAGGCCTGGAGTGGGAGAATCGTCGCCTAGCGTACACTGAGCTCAAATTCCCAAGGCCATCCAGCTTGTCACCCATCCAGGCTGACCACCAGAGAGAACGTCAACTCACGTCACTTTATGGACAGAAAAGGCGGGGCAGGGAGTGAGGCAGTGGGCGGCCGGGCTCTCCCAGCCTCAGAGGTAACCAGAGTCCTAGGAGCAGGCCCCCTACCGGTCCATCTCGTCCAGGAGCGGGGTGGCATCGCCAGCAATGGACATGGGGGTGCTTTCGATCATGGGGCTGGGAGAGGGCCGAGGCGTCAGCCTCTGCTTCTGTTTCCGCCGCTCTGCTTCCTTTTCCTGTAGCCACTGCTCTGCCATCTTCCCCCAGTCGATGGCTGCATGGCTGTTGGACCTGGGAGCGAGAAGGGGCCTCTGAGATTAGGAATCTCCGCATCCTCATCAGAATGAAGCCCTCCCACCAAACACTGCTGCTCGTCCATCCTTGCAGAAACGGACCTCATGTTTTTTGTCTTTTCCCAGAAAGCGGTGGTTCTGGGGGCATCACCTGGGTCACGGCTCTCACAAGGTCCAGGCGACCTGCCTATGCTGAACCCCTTGGCCTCTTGATGACACCTGCCCCGTATGCTCTGTGCCACCAACTGCATACTTACTTTGGCTGCTGCTGCCGTTGCCGAGCGCTGGAGGAGGGCTGGGGCTGGGCCTGGGCAGACTGCGGGGTGGTGCTGGCCTGTAGCTGGTGGTACTGCGGTGTGGTGATGGGCTGGCTTGGGGTTGTGTAGGAGTAGCTGGGGGTCATTAGTGGGGTGGCCACTGGCTGCTGGGCTGGCGTTGGGAACACCTGGAGGAGGGTGAACAGTTAAATGGGGATGGGTTTGGGGGCTTATGTGGCCTTGCTATGAACTGCTGGCAAGCTGAGAACCAGGGCTCAGCACAGAGCTTTCTAGCTGACCATTTCTTGAGCAATGTGTGGTCCCAAGTGGCAGAGAGAGGCCAGCAGGATGGGACCCGGCACAACAGAGGCCACCAGTACGGACCACTTGAGGGTCCCAAAGATCCCAAAGGGCCATGGAAAGCTCAGACCTTCTCTTACTCCCTTTACCCTCAAGGGGGCCTGAGGAAAAGGAACATGTGTTGGAGACAGTTCCTCAGTCTGTGGTGGCCCCGTCTATACATATGAAGCCCCCTGGGGTAGACACTGCCAGAGGCCAGTCTATGGACACGGGTTGGTAGAGGGTGATCGCTCCCTTTCGCTCTTCTCCACCCTCTGCAGGGAGGCTTGTCCCCAAGGCACGTACGTGGTAAGCGCTGCTGCCCCCTCCACTGCCGCCGTAGCCGTACTGGCTGGAGGCCCACTGGGCTGGGGTGGCGTTAGGGTTCTGTCCTTGGCCTGTCACGGCTGCAATGGCACTGAACATCTGCGAGGTCATGTTCTGAGGCAGGGCATTCACAGCCCGTGTCAGATCTGTAGGCACAGAGGTGGGGGATGGGCACATTAGAGGTCGAAATCTTCCAGCACCATCTCTCTGGCTCCCAGTCTCAGACGTGAGCTCACCTGCAAGGTTGATGTTGGCTGGGGTGGCATTGATGGAAGCAGGTGTCCGGGTCCTGCTGCTGCTACTGGGGGTGATACCTGCAGGAACAGGCAAAGTTAGTTATGTCCCTCCAGCAACCGGTTCCTGTTTTCACAGTGCAGGGGCTGGAGAAGGTTCTGAGGTGGGTGGGAAGAAGGGAAGCTGCTCAGCAAAGTGGATGGAGGACCTCCTCGATGCCAGGAGCCTGGAGCAGGAGTGAGACAGCCTCAGTGATAGCCCAGGCCTCGTCCCTTCCACTGGTGGCCAGTGATCACCTTGATTCAGGGCCTGCCTGTCCCTCTGAGTATACCCCAGAACTCAGAGCAGAACTCACCTGGTACAGGATCCTGGTAGTGATCCTTAAACCATCGGAAAAGTCCATTCACAGTAGGGAAGATTTGGCCCCGGTACCGGAATCCTTCTGGAGTCACTGTTACATATTCTATCCTGGGATTTTGGAAGGAAACGTGTGTCAGATACCCCTTGGGGCCAGCTGTGACAGAGTGGCCAGAATAGATCTCCACCGTGTGAAGTAGCCAAAGTGGGTGCTGGGGGGGAAAGGAGAGATGAAAGAGCCCTGACACTTTCAAAGGAGGCTGCACTCTGAGGAGGTGAGCACAGTTAAGGCCAGGAGTCAGCAGCCCTGGCATGATAGGTTCAGGCCATCAGAGGAAGGCCTGTTGGTGGCTGGGCCGCCATCCTGGGGTGCAGTGTGACGGCAGCACACTGCAGGTGGGGGCAGGACTGAGGCCACAGTGTCAGGGCTGCTGTCAGCAAAACAACTCCCCCGGCGCTGGACTGTGGAAGCATCCGTTAAGGTGATTAATCTGACCTCATTTGACACTCTGCAGTGCAGAGAGTAGGTAAGACGATGGGCTCTGGGTTCAGACCAGTTCTACTTGCAGTTCTGATTGTCACTTACTGCCTGTATGACTTTCTGTGAAGTCACTAAACCCGAATCTCAGCTTCACTTGAAAAACGAAGGCAACAGCACTTGTAGCTACAGAATTATGTGTGAGGAGTAAATGAGACTGCGTGTATGAGGAGTTTAGCACAACACCTAAGACAGCTGTCCAGTACAGCTGTCAATTATCAGCAGACAGTGACAAATATTGAAAAGTTCTCACTTATGGTAAGTTAAACGCTGCTTCCTTAATCTAACACCAAGTGTCGTTTATGCTGCGACACAAGGAGCCTGCACACATTTCTTTGGGAAATGGTTGTGTTGCCTCTACTTCCTCGTTTGCTCAACTGTTGCTTGTGGGACAGTGTCCAGCCAACAGCCCCTGCTGCCGTCCTCTGGAAGCACGACGGTGAATCAGAAATGACTTCTCAGAGACGACAATGATATTCTACATGTGCCCAAGACAGCGCAGGGTCCGGAGTCTAGAGCTTCTTGTCACCCAGCCACTGAGGCCTGTTTATCTTGCACAGGCAGCATAGGGATAAGAGCAGAACGCACGGGCCTTGGCCAAAGACTGAAGGTAGGATGGGGGCGTAGAGAAGACTGGTATGATTATCAGTCTGGGTAACAGACACAAAGTAAGCAGATCCCAAAAAAACGGAACTTTGAGTCAGAGTGAGCTCTAGAGGGACCCAGACAAAGGCATGTCTAGGAAGGCCAGCCTGTTAGCCACATATAGAAGGGAGCAGAGGGGTCAATGACGGGAAGGAGAAAAGCTCTCCTGACCCACCCCTGCAGTGCAGGTAGAAGTGGTACAGCACACCACAGCAACGGTGAGCCACCTGTGCCGAACCCATTGGCGAGGGTGAAGCAGAGTGAGAAGGAGAGGCCTGTGTCCTGGCCTCCATCTTTGCCAGTCAAGTGGAATATCTGGTAAATTTCCATCACTCTTTGGGAGGGAGAAAAGGTGAAGGAAACTTTTCACAGGGTTGGGGAAAATATCGTCTTTGCTTTTTGCCTCTAAATTGTCACCCTTTCCCCACCTCCAACCTCCAACAGGTAAGAGGGAAAAGACAGTCAAGCAGAAGCAGAGAGAGCACTGCTCCGGGGGTCTCTAACTCCCCTGCTAGCCTATCCGTGGCCCCCGGTGGCAGCACCTTCTCAGCACTAGTGCTCACCTGGGTTTACCCCGGGGCTGGTATCCCAGTAGGAACTTGCCGGGCAGTTCCTTGCAGGCACAGATGAAATAAGGGATGAAGGTGGGCTTCTCCTTCTTAGTTTTGATGAGCAGCTCCTCTAATTTCTGGGGGTAGAATGAGGGGGAGAGGTTGGGATAGCAGCATGCTTGGTACACAGTGTCTGGCACGTACATGAGGCACACCTCCTTCACCAGCTGAACGTCCCCTACACTGAAGGGAAGCCACGCATCCTGAAGCGACTGGGAGAGGTGACGCCTCGAAGAGCCCTGGGCTCACCTTACGATCCCCACCACTGCAGTCCTGATAATACTTGTGATTCAGGAGGTCCCGGGCAAAGGATGCCATGGGCTGGACATAGCGAGCAACAATCTCATCCAAGTCTTCAAATTCCTGTGGGAAGATGGTAAAGGCCCCACGCGTCACACTCGGAGCTGAGACTCCTAGCCCTTCATCTAATCCATTCAGAAGAGAACCACGGAAGGGCGTGGACTTTCCAGCCCTGCTGTAGCCTCACTCCACTGCAAAGTCCCCTCGATTTATACATCTTCTCACATTTATCAGCTTACAAGGCATAAAATCCTTTAAACCATAACTTTAATTCTCCCCTGGCGCTTGGGAATAACAAGGAGCTTCATAAAATTTCTCTCTACTGAAAACAAGAGAAATGCGTGCACACGTGTGTGTTTGTGTACACAATCATGTGCATGTATGTTTTCTCTGCTTCCTCACCTGGAGGCTCTCTGTAGGTAGTCTATTTTAAAATGTAGAGGACAGAGAAAAAAAAGCAAAATATACAAAACTGTTATCAAAGGACTCATTTCACAGTCAATCTCCTGTTCTGTTGTTCTACATAGCAAAAATATATATAATGCATGTGTTACTTATGTCAGGTGAAAGCAAGCAGAAGTGGCTTGTTTCTGGAGGTAGGAGAAGGGATGGGAAGCCAGGAGCTGGCTCTCACCTCACTATTGATCCACAGGGTGGCTCCCAGGCTGAAGGCATTTTCCTTGCCTTCTTCCCGCACATCCACGTGCTGGTAGATGCCATCGCTAACCTTCCAGGTCACTGTCAGGTGATTCTCACCCTTGCTGCTCGGTCGGATGATCACATCACCCTGGTCCATGGTCTCCATCATCTTTTCTGCTTGCTTGAAATTTATATTATGGAAGGATGGGTGTGCGATCACTCGCTTGATGTATGCTGAAGAGGGCAGGAAAGCAGCACAGATCAGGGGAGGGGAATGGGAGCCCACAGCAAAGGGACAAATTGAGGCTTTATTTCTGACCCACTATCAAATTCTGGGACTCTTTTGCCCTCTCTGGACCTGAATTCTCTAATGTGAAGGCCGTGTGTGAACCTATGCTCCTCAAGTGCTGAGAGGATGAAGCATGTAACCCAAGACGACCCTGGCTTCCAGCCCTGCCAGTGAGTCCATCCATGACGTCACTGAGGCTGAGCACCTCATTCCCACTGGGGTGCAGCCATCAGCACGTGCACCCTGGGCGGGGGGGAGGCTGCCAAGACTTGGGCTGCACAGATGTGGGGGTGGCCACACTCACTGGTCCGCTGCTGCTTCCGTTTCATGTCCTCCTCCTGCTTGTGGTCTGCTGCTTCGGCATCAAAGTCATAGTAGGTGTCCTTGGGCAGTTTCCACTCATTGTTCCTGTCCATGAGGTCTGAGGTTCGGCAGGTGAGGTCTGCGCTGAACTTCTCAATGTCGATCTTCATGATGCGGCAGTGAACGGTCATTCCCACCTAGATCCACAGAACATTTGAGCTGGAAGGGACAAAGATGATCTAGCCCGATGCCCCATTTGACATGTGAGAAAACCAAAGTCCAGGCCGAAAGACGGAGTGACGTGCCCAAAGCCAGCCAGCTAGCAAGTGGCAGATTTAGGAGCTCACAGGCGAGTCTGGTCTGTGGACCACCGGCCATGCCCTACACAGATGCCTCTTACTCAGACAAGAACGCCAACCGGAGCTCACTGGGATCTACCGCACCACCGACGCTATCCCCTTCTCCTGTAGAGCTACCTAAGTACTGCTCCTGGGGTATAAGCAAAGTCTGGCTGCCTTTTTTAAGGGGAGGCAAAATAGCAGCTTTCTGTTCTTTCCCCTGACTTGAGTCCTTCTATGTAAACAGTGGCAAATCTAGTCACTCTGCATGGCTCTTCTGAAAACCTCCCTAGCTTCCAAGTAAAACTGGGCAATCCCGGAAAAGGCACTCATATTTCTCTGAAGAAAGATGGTAGTATTTCCTTTCCCATTAAGCTGAGAGATCAGAGACACAACATGTAAACATCCAGTGCTGGTATGTAGTGGGTGCGTCATAGATGGAGGCTGGCAGGAGAGCACTAGAACAGAAAGGAAGCTGAGCCTTTCTGCTTCACAGCATGTAATGCCGGGCCCTGCTTCCTGCCTGCATACTAAACCACAGCCTCCCACACGGGAAGAGAGAGCCCTCTCCCAAAGGGCTGGCAACCCAATGAAGTTATCACAAAGACAGGGAACAAAAGCTGCTACTCATTCATATGCTTCTCACCCTGGCTTCTTTCAGCCAGTTATAAATCCTCCCGACAGTCTCTCCCCACCAGCAGCCACTGGGAACTAAGCCTCACTGCTGGGGGGTGCAGCCCAAAGTTCTGGAGAGCCCCATTTGGGCAGCTGAAAACTGCACTAGATGCTTTAGCCTAGTCGTTCATCTACCTTCACTCGCTCCTCCGGCCGCTTTACCACTTTGTCACTGAGGAACTTGGTGGGGATGAAGCCAGTGACACCATTGTCCAGCCGTGTTTTGACTCCAATGGCTTGGCCTGGGCATGAACCGCTGTCAAAGTGGTTCCAGACCTAAAAAGTGCATCAGGAGAGGAGCTCAGTCATTAAGATTCCGGAGATCTCACGGTTCAGAAAAGAGCCACTGGGGCACTGCAATTTATCTTGCTGTAACACCTGGAAGCATGGTCTGAAATGCAGTGACTAAGCCACCCACCAACAGATTTTGAACGTCCCCAGTGTTCCTTGATTAGTAACTGATGTCTGACACCATTGGCCATCAGATCAATCCTTTATATTAATCTATTTGGATGTCCCTCTAGCTGCAACTGAGGCCCATCTCTCCCAATTCTGTTCTGACCTAGTGGACGTAAGAAATATATATGCCAGTCCCCCCAGAACTATTCATTTTGGGGAACCAGGCACCCCTTGGCCTTATTATAACTTGGACAAATCCCACCAGTTTCTTTATTGGGTAATGTTCAGAAATTGTCTCTTTCACAAACTGCCTGGTTACATCTGAAGACACAAAAAGACATTCAGGGTGGCTTTAATGACTTCCGTCAAAAAGGAAAAAGATAATAGCTATAGAAAAATGTGGTAGAAATGAAAATATGTGTGGAATATGGAAAAAAATGAAGAGAGCCTAAAGATTCCTTCTAACTAGCACGTACAGGACACTGTGACTGCCCTGTAGTAAGAAATACATGTCCTCAGGTCTCTAACCTGGTTGAGTTAGATCCCTGGAGAATAGGAAACACGGGTTAAAGGCTGAACCAGAATAGAAGAAAGCACACTGATCATTTCTGAGCAGCATACGGAGGGGACTTCACGTCAGACTTGTATGTGTTCTAGCCCTCGTCCCTGTGTATCTGTTTGGGAAGAGCGTGTTCTAGAATAGCTGCATTCTAGACTCCATTCTAGAATGCAAAGACATTCAATGGAGGAAACTCAGTGACTGAAGTAACAGTGTGGCACATACCTCACTTAGTTCAGGGAAATTGTCCTGCTGACAGAAGGGACACTGCCACAGCCCTGTCTCATCGTTACGGATTGCCTGGTCATAGCTCTCACCCTGTGGACGCCTGTGGGCAATGCCAGTGACGTTGCAGATGATGAGCTTTCCTGCAGGAAAGGGAGGACAGGGAAGGAAAGAAGAGAATGGGGACCAGGCTAAGAGAACTGGAGAGCGGTTCTTCCCACTGGCCTTTTAGCGTCAGAGCATCTGTCTTAGGGCATCTCTACTGATTTCCCTCACATCCTTAAGAGAGATCTTCCCCTGATTTGATGACGGGGGAACATGAGACCTATAGGAGTGGCTCCTTGAAGATCCTGCAGGAGCAGGTTAGAAGCATAATTGATCCTTGAACTCAGTTTTGACCTCTAGTTCAGGGCTTCATGTATTAATGATAACCTTAGAAGCTCCCCCGGTCTTTTTTACGTACACTATAAACCTGCCTCACTCTGCTGGAAACATGGCTTGGTTTGAATGTATACAGTAAATGCACCTTCCATGCCCAGAAATCCTCCTCCAACTGAAAACCAACCCCAGCATTTACCAATGTAGAAGGTCTCTGGTGTTTCTTTGGTTAACATATTGAAGATTTCCTCTGTGTTGGGAGAACGGTAGGCTGTCCGGAGGTCCTTGTACCGACAGCTCAGTTCAGCCCGGATGTCGTAGAGGGTGATGTGTTTGTCACCATAGCCCTGGGGGGGAAGACCATCAGGAAGAGCCTGGCAACCACTCCCCACCTGGAGCCCCAGGGGCTTGCAATAAAAGGAGTAGGCCACTTGGCTCCTGTCAGGGTTTCTTTTCTTTCCCATCAAGATTTACTCTAGGAAATTTTCAAATTTTCTCTTTTTATTTTTTTAGAGAAAGTGAGAGAAGGCCCACGAGCAGGGAAGAAGGGCAGAGGGAGAGAATCTCAAGCAGGCTCAATGTTCAGCGGGGAGCCAATGCAGGGCTTAATCCCATGCCCTTGGGATCATGATCTGGGCCAAAATCCAGAGTCACACGTTCAACTGACTGAGCCACCCAGGTGCCCCCAAACTTTCTCTTAACCATAGAATGTTCTAGAATAAAAACACTCCATGGAAACCCAATGTGGGAAACAGACACATGCAAAGCTATGCTGTTGGAAAGGAGGCCTAGAAAGAAATGGGACTACTGACACCCGGCCCTGCCTCCCGGCAGTGACTGTAGCAGTCTGAGACTTCTTTGGCTCTTGAACAAAGCAGAATGAAAAGTTCCTTGAAAGGCCTGGTACAGCCAGGGCAGAGAGAAGAGACAATCAAGTCTCCCACATTAACACCATTGGAGGTTTTCTGGAGACTTGCTGCCTGAGTCTCCTCCCAATTAGGCCATCTGGGGTGACTTCTGTGCCAGGCCTCTACACTGTCACCCACCTGCCTCTCCAGTTCTTCTGCAAAGGCATCAAGGTCCAGATCCTTGAGCCGCTCTGGGTTTTCCAAGATCTCTTCGAGGGCTCCTGCAGGGTTGGCGTCCTCAGCTGACTCATCGTATTCCAGAGCATCCACTGCCATCTTCCTGGCCCACTCATAGGTCTCAGGGTGGACTCGGGAACCATCAAGAACTTCAATGTAGGAGTCGGTGCTGAATGAAAGGCAGAAAAGGGGCAAGGATATAGAACAAGAAGTTTCTAGTAACAACCCAAATGTCCACCAATGGGGAACTGGTTAAATAAATCAGGGTACCTCCATACAATGGAAAACTATACAGTCATTAAAAATAATGAGGCAGATCTATGTGTGCTGACATGGAAAGATGGCCACGATATACTGATACGTGAAAAATGCACTGCAAAACACTATGAACCGTATGATCCCATTTTTGTAGTAAATGGGTAATTAGTAAATGCATAGCAAAAATAAAATTTAGGAACGTTGCAGTATACACCAAATTGTTATGGTAGTTATCTCTGGGGGGTGGGATTATGGGGGACTTCCACTTTCTGCACAATATTGCTATACATTCAATTTTATATAATGAACTTAGACGAGTCTTATATAGTAAGATAAAACACGAAGGGGGAAAAGACCTCTGACAATTTGCTGACAGTTATTTTCCCCCATAAAGCCTTCCCAGGCTGGTCTTGCCCGTGCACTCACATGGACCTATGTTATTCGTGGAGTGTTACAGCAAAGCTGGGTGGAAAATGAAGTTTTAGAACTTGAAGCCTATTTCCCCACTGATTTCCATTACTGAATGAGGAGCTATGTGCCCGTGGAAAAGATCCTCCAAAGACTGAGTTGATAACTTCTGGAGAGGAAGAGGTCAATAGTGAAGTCCAAAGTCCAAGTGAAGAGAACTTTCTCTCATAACATCATCTCAAACCATACTGAATCTCTTTCCCCCTTCCTTATCTCCTCTTACCCCCACACTCCTTTTCCAATGCCCCTGCTAGCCCCACCCTTATCTAGCCTCGGCAAATCACACTAGCAGAACATGTTTGTGTTTACTGAATGAAATCTTATGTGTTTTCTGTCCTTAATTTATAAGATAAGTTGGTTCTTTTTATGTTTTTTCATACAAAAAAAAAAAGCTTCACATAATTGAACCGATCTTTTCCATAGGTCAGAGGCTCTTGACTTAATAAAGGTCGCTCACCTTTGCTTTAAAATATTTCCTAATTCAAATACCTTGGGCCCTTTGACAGCCCTAATCCCCTGAGTCCCCAAAGCAAAGCCCAAGGGAATTCTGCCTGGCCCACCCAGGCAGAGGGCATCACCTGTCCCCGAGGGAGGCCGTGTCGATCTTGAGGAAGCCAGCACAATTCATGAAGACTTTGGGACCCATGTGGCACATGGTGACCAGCTGGGTCCGACTCTCCAGCCTGGTGTTGTTCTGCTTCAGGATCTAGGACAGAGGTGTGGCATGAGCCAGAGCAGGAGGCAGGCCCCGCCTGTCAGTCTACTTTCAGGTTTCTGGGAAACCCTCTGGCCTCATGCCTCAATATGTGACTAAGCACTATATACCATACTGTCTGCTACTTAAAAACATTTTAGTGAACCACAGTGTATCTGCCAAAAATAACATATAATCACTGTGTAAGTTAAAAGTTAATGATAAAATATACACCCAAGTACTTTTCATTCATCTTAAGAAAAAGGACATTACCGGTACTTCTGAAGTGTCCCCCATCAACTTGACTGAAATCCTTTTCCTACCCACTGGAATAAACCCCTATCCTGAGGTTTGTGTCTTACATGCTTGCTTTCATCTATTTTTTTTTTTTCCTTATTTTGAGAGAGACAGAGAGAACATGCAGATGTGTGCATGTGCACCGGGGAGGGGCGAAGAAGAGAGGGAGAGAAAATCCCAAGGAGGCTCTTTGCTGTCAGTGTAGCGCCCCACGCAGGGCTTAATACCACAAACTGTGAGATCATGACCTGGGCCCAAATCAAGAGACGCTCGACCAACTGAGCTACACAGGTACCCTTCTTCCATCCATTAAAAAAAAAAAAAAAAAAATTTTTTTAAAAATCTTTATTTTTGACAGAGAGAGACAGAATGCAAGCGGGAGAGGAACAGAGAGAGGGAGACACAGAATCCAAAGTAGGCTCCAGGCTCCGAGCTGTCAGCCCAGAGCCCGACGTGGGGCTCGAACTCACGAACTGTGAGATCATGACTTGAGCCGAAGTTGGACACTCAACTGACTGAGCCACCCAGGTACCCCTTCTTCCAGCCATTTTAAATCCTAGTTTATGGCTATCTTTTCCATGAGCCACTCCAGTATTGTAGTGAAGTATAGTAGAAAATATGGGAGTTGTGGCCACCTGGGTCTGAGGTCTGACTTGGACTCTTACTTGCTGAATGATTCTAGACCAGTCTCTTTACTTCTCTGACCTTCTGTCAAATTATACTGGTAATTGCAAAGGCTCAGTGAAATAGGAACTTCTCTTATTTTCTCATTCAACTCCATCTTACCTTTAGGAGATGGGTCCCTTTTCGAGGTCCCAGACCACAGACATACTGGATTAAGGCCTGGCTGTATGGGTGGGCGATGGCACGGTTGACATCGACCCCAACCTCATTGACTCGGTTGATAAATTCACAGTACAAGGCGTTGAGCAGCTCCTCTTTCACCACATGCTCCTGCCGATACACAGCAGGCAGGGATAAGGTTACTGTGCCCTTGTGCGTGCTAAGCTTGCCTGTCGAATCATACTCACCTGCAAGGGATGAAACTTGAGACACAGGATGTCTTCATCAGAGCTGCACACCTGGGCAAATTCAATAAGAGGATCCTGGATGCGCCGGGCCAGGGACACGGCCTGTCTCAGCACTGGAGGGTAATCCCGGAACTCTGCCTAGAGTCAAACAAGGACCAACAGGACCATTAAGTCCCCTCCGTTCCAATGGCAAAAGGAGATCTAAACCGTTCTGGCTTTAAGTCACTTTCTCGTCTCCTCTGGGGCCCTTTTTTTTCCCCATGGCACCGGATTTCATCTGCAGGGCTCCCAATCTGAAGCATGACTGGCAAAATGAAGCCACCTGCACATGGGTAAGTGAGCAAGTGCAGTCCCGTGCCCCCCACACCTTTGTTTTCCCAGGGATTGAGAGGTCTCGCTTGTGCAGGTCCTAAGAATGGGGTTCCAGCATTACCTCTGATTTCTTGCTGTTCATGTAGAGAATGGCCAGTTCATTGTCAACCAGCTCCACCCCAATAGAGGACAGTTGTTGGCCCTGGTCCAGCTCATGCACAATGCGTTTCACATCTTCAATCAACATCTGGGCGTCCCTGGAGGGATGAGGGGTGTTGGTCAGGGCTCTTTCTGAATAGTTTCTCAGGGATAGACAGACTCAGGGCTGGGTGGGGGTGGCGGAGAAAAGGGCTCTGAAGACAAAGAGATATACCCCCGGGGGCTGGGAAATTTACCAGGGGGCTACATGCCTACTCTGTTGGAGGTGTACGCCAGGTCCAACAGGAGAGAAGGGTGAACTTAAGCCAGGCCTAGCCCGATACCCTGGTGCCCCTACCTGTTTTCTCCTGCAACTGTCACCACATGAGGCTTTTTGTTCAGAAGAAATTTCTTTAGGGTTTCAATGTCTTGAGCCTGGATTGAAATAAAATTGGAACTGAATGGCTCTGAAGACAAGGAGATTTCTAACAATTCTCTCTCCCTAAGTAGCCCAAGAGCTTCTAACACCAGAGAACAGTAAGCTCCACGTTAGACATGATGCACACACACCGTCTGACTGGAACACAAAACACGGAGACTAAGACCTTTGGTTTGAATATTATATATCCACTAACCTTTCCTAAAATCACTATCACTACTCTGGCTCATACTTGGTTGTGATGAACTAAACACACTGGGGTTGGGTCTTCCTTTCTAATGAGTAATCTCTACTCGAATGTGGGGCTCAAACTCACAACCCTGAGATCAAGAGTCACATACTCCTGTGACTGAGTTGGCCAGGTGTAAACATATTTCTTAAGTAGGTTCCATGCTCAGTGGAGAACCCAACCCCACGACCCTGGGATCATGACCTGAGCTGAAATCAAGTCAGATGCTCAATCGACTAAGCCACCCAGGCGCCCCAACTTTTCCTTTCTTTTTCAAAAATGGTTGTTTGTGAAAAATTACTCAAGAATGCAGCTCTCTCACAAAACTGAAAGATAGCATTAGGTTAAGAAAATCAGAAGCATATACATGAGATGAATTCAAATTCCTCCTTCTCTGGAAAAAACACTGAAAGGCTACAGCAGGGAAGAGGTTGGCTTAATGCCTCACTGGCTTTCAGCTACTGGAACAGGATGACCCAGATGCTGGTAAGAACAGAAGCCACGATGCAGCTTTCAGAAGCACACAAGACCTAGGAATTGGCCTCCAGCCTGAAGTAAATTCTGCCCCAGAACTTGAGTGCCATCTACTGCTGATGGAAGCTGAGACCTTTCCCAGGGCTCCAGGGTTCAGCAACCAGACAGAGATAATCACAAGCTTGCATCGGTGTTATGCAGACCATAAACACATACCCCCACGGAGCCATAAAACACACTCACGATCTACACTTGGCTGCCCCATCCTAGCCACTTGCCTTCTTTTCCCGTTCTTCCTCTCTCCATGCAGTTCGCCGTTTGGTAAAATGGGGCAGTCGAAGGAAGTCTGTCACTTCTCCTTCACCGTTGACCAGGGCGCAGAACACAGGGTGATCTCTGCAGACCGGACCAGAAAAGAATAGTGCAACAATTAGGAACAAGGGGACGTAAGTAAGAGTAGAAGGAACTTAGGAAGAGACGGAAAGGGTGACGCTGGGTAGGCATGAACAGGCAGTTACCTGGCAGAGGAGAAAGCGATGCCTAGGACGCGGATGCCCTTCCCTTGGTTCTCATCCATGAAGTCGTCATCTTCCTCTACCTGCTGATCTGGCCGGTAGGGTGCCACCCTCAACCAGTTGTAGAGCTTCCGACTACAGGCCTGGGGAGGAGACACACCAGAAACTATGGCCAGTAAGCTCACCACGCGTGCTAAGGAAACAGATGTGGGCACGCGTGTGCACAGGCTGTACTAATGTGTGCACACGTTCCTAGCCCATGGCAGGCTTACAACGTGAAGGTGTACCTTGCTTTTGTAAACAGAGGACAGCACTATAAACAAAGAGTGTTTGGGCTGGGGGTGGGGAGCCAAGAATCTCCTCAAACGGGGAGGTTGTGGAGTGACCCACGGCTTCTTTGCTAGAAGACTACTTCTAAGGAGCTCCACTCTCAGCTCTAGCTTGAGGAAACCCCAGGACTAAAGACCCATGAGTCTTAACCTTTATGACATATTCTTTGGCTTCAGCCAGCAGCTTGTTCTTGAGCTCTTTGGCCATCTGCACATAGAGGAACTGCTGCAAGGCTCGCTCGATGGCCATGGTGCGCTGCCGGTTCCACTCCTGCACCTGGTGGCTGAACTCATCCCGGTAGTAAAACTGTTTGATCTCTTCGAAGTATGTCTGGTCACTGCCGTAGCTGAGGAGAGAACACTGCGGTGTCAGGGATGGAGGGAAAATGATACTCAAACGTCCACAAACACTGTGAACCAGGGACAATAGCCCGCTCACCTCTGAAACCGTGGTTCACGTTCCTGAGGGACCCCGCCCTCCAGTTGACTCTTCATCCAGCCCTCCCCAAAAGAGCTCCCACCCCAGAGCTTTGCTTACCCTTCTACCCCCTTCATATCTATGCTAATGTCAATGGTGAGCAGCCCTTCATCTTCAGCCAAGCAGATCTTGAGGAACTGGTCATCTCTCAGCTCCTTAACTGGCTTGTTCTTTAAGTACTTGAAGGAGTATGCATAGTGGGCCTCATCCACATCCTGTGTACATCAAGAGGAATTGTCAGCTTACTGACAGGCTGGGCTGGACCCTGGGGGAAAAGCCCGCGTCTCAGCTGGCCGGAAGACGGCTCAACAGAGCAAGAAAGTCAATTCAGTGGAATACAGAGACGGGCCACATGCTGGATCAAAGCCCTTCCCCCAGCTCACCTTTCTACCTTTCTTGGTGGGGGTTATGTTTAGCTTGGCTCTCTCCTGGAAGGTCTGCCTCAGCACCTGTCGGACGAGGGGCTCTCGGGCAATCTGCAGGGCTACCATGTAGCGGGCACCTTCCAGCACAGCTTCAGGCGTAGGGAACTGGCTGTGGGGAAAACACGGCGACTGCAGGACAACGGCGTCTTTGCCCTGAGGCCCCACGTCCCTCTGGCCGCACACCACAAGCCTACCTGCAGACATAGTCCTTGGCCAGCTCCAAAGGCTCTGCAGGGAACTGCTCGGTCTCGTGTCGCTGGTAGCTGTCTCGCAGATTTTCCCCGAATTGTTCAGGAGTGAGCCCAAACTTTTTGGCCAGGCCATCTAAAGCCAACAGGAGGGTGAAAGGTAAGGCAGCAGCTAGGCTGACAAATCTCTCTGGTCTCTGAGTCCAGAGCAGTTATTCTGGGCACTAGACTTTAAGAAGGTCATGAATCGGGGCGCCTGGGTGGCTCAGGCCCTGACTTTGGCTCAGATCATAATCTCACGGTTCGTGAGTTCGAGCCCCGGGTCGGGCTCTGTGCTGACAGCTCAGAGAGTCTGGAGCCTGTTTCTGATTCTGGGTCTCCCTCTCTCACTCATGCTGTCCCTGTCTCTCACAAAAGCAAAATAAACATAAAAAAAATTAAAAAAAAAAAAAAAAAAAAAAAAAAAAAAAAAAAAAAAAAAAAAAAAAAAAAAAAAAAAAAAAAAAAAAAAAAAAAAAAAGGTCATGAACAAACAGGACCAGGAAGTTTATAAAGAATAGTAAAACAACAAACCAAAAACAAAAACACCTTGCATTTAAACACCTGATAGGTTAGGAGCCAGAAAAAATAATTTTCTGTGACTCCTGGGCTCAGAACTAAAGTGGAAACTACAGTTTAACAGGAGAACCTCTCAAAGCAAGGATGGACTCCGTCCCTCTGATCATGTGAGCTTCCCCTTCCTTCAGCAAGTTAGGGAGAGGCTAGATCATTACCGTGGGGTGGGGGTGGGTGCTGGGGCGGGGGGGCAGTGTTCACAGCTGGGCTAGTGATTTGCGCAAAAAATGTCCTCTTCCTGCCCTCTGGGGACTATCAGGGGACTCCCCTTGCTCAAGGCCAGAATGCCTAGGACACGCAGCTAGCCTTTACCTAGCCCCGCGCTCTGGCAGATGGTGTACATGTCTCGGCGGGAGGCCTGCTTGAGCTCCGGGCCCCTCTGCTCCTCATCTTCTGCCTCTTCACCCTCACCTGGGAAGAGAACACGAGTTAGTGCTCTAGTTTCCAGTCACTCCCAAGGATCTGCCACATGCAGGGAAGCCTCAAAGGGCACTCAGCCAAGGGCATTCTTGGGGATGGTGTGGCCATCAAGCCCCCTGGGTTTTCTGTTCCAGCACTCACCTTCCTCATCGCCCTCTTCCCTCACACGCTTCAGCTTCTTGCGGCTGGCCTTGGCGGCGTTCTGCATCTTGGGGATATCACGACCATAATACAGTAAGAAATGGTTGTAGACATCTTTTAGCTCATCCATTGACTGTACATCCTTAAGCCTAGAAGAAAATGGACACAAGACCTCAACTGTCACTAACGGTACACCACGGTTCTGCTACAAGAGGTCCAATTCCCAGGAGGCAAGATCCCAATTAGGATGCGTGTTTGTATTCTTCAATTATTACAGATATACAACCCCAGACTGTTGACTTCGACCAGGGTTTCTTCAGGAACAGATATATCAAACAAATGGTGGTTGGTGGTTGTTAGAAATAGAGATGAACAGGGAGATGAAGCACCCCGTCTCCAGCAAAGTTCAGAGTCCTGGAGACAGTCTGTCCCTCCCCCACCAGCTTCATGACACTGGCCACTAAAGCCATCTGCTCCCTTCCCACACTCCACTGATTCCAGGCTCACCAAGCTCTTTTCTGGTTATGATTTGGTTTTCCATGTACCTTTATATACATGGAATTTTCACATCAGCAAATGTGACTACCTTACCTCTTCGCCTTTTACACTAACATAGATAACTACGATAGACTTGCTTGCCAGAGAGATCACTTTTCATGTGGTCACAAGTTGGGTTTCTAAGGGACGGGGCCAGTGCTGAGGATTTTGTGGGTTACACTGCTCCTTGGGGGCCTCTGGTCTGAGGGTGCCCTGGAATGGAATACACCTTGCACACTTTACCTCTCCATGTCGGTGGTATCCAGAGCCCGGATGCCATCAGCCAGGGGTTTGTCAGGGTCAGCAGAGATTTGCTCGTACTGATAAGCCTGCATCTTCTCAAACAGCCGTGTTAGGTTCTCTTTGCGGATCCTCAGCTGGGTCCACTAGGATAGGGTAGGGCATGACTAAGGGCTGGTATTGAGCCTTGGAGACCCAAGGCTGCTCTGCTGGTTACCAGGAGACCCTGGGGAGAGCTTGACAGGTGCGGGAGGTTTGGGCTGCCACCTGATATATGCAGGAAGCTTGGACTTTGGTGCTAGTAGTGCCCAATCCACACCTCAGCCTCTTAGGCGCATGGATCCCTCGTACCTTTTCATCCCACTGCCACACCCTCCACAGGTCATTGATGTGCAACTCCGGCTCCACATACTCCTTACGGTAGAAAGCAATAAAAGGCACCTATGGTGGCAAGGAGACTGCAGTCAGCCAGAGTGGGGAGATCTGTAAGGAGCTCCTCTGCTAGCCGGGTAAATAGCTCCAGGAAATTCAACAGTTGGAGTGTGGCCTCTCTCACAGGCTCATCCAGGCCACGTGCTCATCCCGACAGGGGAAGGTGACGCTGCAGACAGGTTGAACAAGGGCTTTCCTGGTCACCAGAGCCTCCTCTGGTTCGCACATTCTCGAGCCAAGGGACCACACCTGAGGATAGGCAGGGAGCTACCTTTTCCCTCATCCCCTAGCTTAATTTCTAACTAATGGGCCACTGGAGCCTGAGGTGCTACCTCAAAGTGTTGATTTCGCATGAAACCCAGGGCTTCTTTAATCTTCTGAATTGTGCTGGGTCCTTTACGACTGAAGCTGCTGGTTGGCTGCCCTCGGTCTAGGTAATCACAGCTTTCCTACGGCCGGAAAAAAAAAGAAACAGCAATAACACTGTCACTTGCTTTGTACCATACGTGAAACTGTTCCATGCCAAAAGAGAACTCTGTCAGAAGTCGTCTAAAAAAAATCTCTCCTACACCTGTACACACCCAACTTGTTCTGTACTAGGCACATTCAGATAGATATTTGGGGCACGGGAAGAGCAGGTCTTCATCTTGATGCAGTGGCTTCCGGTTCACATCAAACCTAAGGTTCTTTTTTTGGGTACCTGAAGAGAAATGGTTGGTGTGGCAAAGGCATTCCTGTAGATCCAGTCAGCTTCTTCTTCTAGTTCGTCATCTTCAGCCCCCTTAACTGGGATGGAGCGGAGCTGCACGGGATAAGACAACAGTGAGACTGACTTTGTCCTGCATCCCACGTAAGAAACACACACACAGCTTCCGGACAGAAACGTGTGCTCCACAGACACATTTCCAGCACCCAGAAGAGCCCTGTCCTGGCACAAAGCAGACACACTTTGTGTATTTGCTAAAGAAAGAGGGTCATTTCAAGAACCATAAGCAGAAGAGCTTCTCTAAGAGCTGGATTCCCTGCACCCCCTGGTCAGATGAGGTTCAAAAGTCAACTTCCTATATATATTCAGTATCAGATTGTTGCTAGATTGTTCCTCTGGCACAGCCCTTGAAGCAGGGAGGCTCAGGGCAGGTGACGACACATTGGCAAAAGGACAGGAGCTGATGCTTTCTTACCTGGAACCTCTCAGGCAGGTCAGTGGCTCGGATTTCATTGTCCTGATCTGTGAGGTGGCTGCTTTCTAGCTCGCTGGGCTCATACATCTCAAAGATGCTCCTGCGGCTCACACGTTTCTTGGTGGTCTTCTTGGGGCGCACACGGATCTCCCCCTCGGCCTCATCATCCTCATACTCATACTCTTCCTCCAGTTCTTCGTCATACTCATTATATTTCTCAAACTCGTCATAGTCAAAGTCCACACCAAAAATCTCCTGGGCTTCCTGCAGAGCCCTGTGGGTGACAGCAAGAGGCGGGTGGCCCAGGTTCTGGTGAGAGGAGAAATGCAGCCCTACCGCAGATCCTTTACTTGCCCCAAAGGAAACTAAGAAGGTTAAGAGAGAGGTAAATTTAAAAAGTAGGGGCGCCTGGGTGGCTTAGTCGGTTAAGCATCAAGACTCTTGATTTCAGCTCAGGTCATGGTATCATGGTGGTGAGACTGAACCCTGTGTCGGGCTCTGCGATGGGCATGGAACTTGCTTAAGATTCTCTCTGCCCCTCACCTGGCTGTGCATGCACGTGCGGTGCACATACACGCTCTTTCTAAAAAAGAAAAAAAAACGGGTCTGTTCTATTTAAATAAATACACAAGCACACACACTTTGGAAGTAAAGGCTTAGCTGGGGGATATTTCTGGGAGAACTATTATTTATGAAAGACAAAAAGCCCATCGTTGGTATGTGCCAGTGTCAGGAGCCAAATGCAACAGGGCAGACAGATCGGTATTCTGCTCAGTGGGTCTGTCTTCTGCTCAGGCAGGACAATATTCCCTCAAGGCAAAAGCTTTCTTCCAACACAATTATATTTAGAATGCCAATACAGAAATGAAGAGACACGGAGCTCAGGTGGAAGAGGGAGGCTGACGGAAGCCTGCACACACGTGGCTCCACCCTAATCCCACAGCTGCTCCATTACCGTAGAGAGCTCTCGGGGCTTCTAGGAGAAGTCTGAAATTCCTGCCTAGTAAAGGTTAGCTGAGTTAGGAAGCAAAATGGTTGAGAGACGGTGGGATGTCCCATTTTTGGCAGAAGCCTCTGGGTTTCCTCCTTCCTGAATAGGTCTACTCAGATGCCCGTATCACCACCCCGTACCAGTCCCTACTCACGCATCTGTGTATCCAGGAAGCTTTTTCCGCCACTTAGGTTTTTTCAGAGGCTGTCCATCATCGTCCACGATGAAGTCGTCGATGTCTGGGTAGGGAAGGAAGTGATTAGTGCTCAGAGGCACGGGATGAGCCAGGACTGAATGGCTTTAGTTCCCACTGTGTGAGTGGCCAGTGAGAAGAGTGGGGAGGCTCCTGAAAGTGAATTTGTCTCTGCCAAATGTTGGGGGCCTGCAGCTGAAGAGTGGTTTCCCATCCTGCTCCTAGGGGCTAGGAAACCCCAACATCCACCCAAACGCTGGCCTCTCTGCCTGGTGCCACGTACCTGACTCCTCATCATCTTCCTCCTCCTCCTCTGGGGGAGCCGTGGGGGCCTCCACAGCCTCCGGCCCTTCTTCTCCTTCCCCATCTTGGAAGATTTCCTCTGCGATAGCCTCTTTTTCGTGTTCCTCTTTGCCGTACTCCTCCTCATCATCATCCTCGTCATCTGACATTTTTTTGACACGCCGGTATTTTTGCTGGGGGCGGGAAAACCTGTGTCGTCAGGGCTTGAGAGGACCAGCCGAAGGGTGCCTGCTCACTAGTCTCACTCTCATTTTCCCCGCCATGGTGGTGCTGACCAGGGGAGATGGCGAAGAGCACACTAGGAGACGCTCCTGCGGCACCCTCAAACCCCGACGAGCCTTTCTCTAACAAGCACCCCCTTCTGGGATGCAGCTCTAGTCTCCACAGCACAATGACACTGAGCAACTTCCTCTTCCCCGGTGCTCCCCAAGCTGTTCTGCAGGTGCCTCGTCCCCCAGAAGTCACTGAATTTCAAGAGCTTTTTCCTTCATCCCCATGGGCAGAGACAAAGAATGATACTTACTCCTCTTTTGACTTTGACACCCAAATTCTCCTCAATGAGGTCAAAATCATCATCCTCCAGGCGGTCGTCAAAAGATGCTGGAGAAAACAAAGTGTTACTCATGGTGATGGAGAGGCCCCTTGTCCACTGTAACTTCCACCCCAACGTCACCTGAGGAGAGACTACTCACTGCGTTTTCTCTTCTTGTGGCCAACATCATCTTCTGAATCACCAGAGTCACTACCCTCATCCTCCTCCCCTTCATCTTCATCGTCATCATCATTGATAAAGCCTTTCAGATTGCCTTGCTCATCCTGATCATCTAGGTTCTCCTCCTCCTCCTCCTCATCTGGAAAATATGCATGTTTGAGGCATGGAGTTTGGGAAATGGGTTGGGGTGGGGCAGGACCACCTGCTTAACTGTGATTCTCCATCTGCTCTAAACCTAATGATGTGGCTGCCATGTTAACTCTGAGGCCTCACCTAACGATGTAAAAAATATGGCCACTGAGTTCGAGCAGGAGCCTCGGAAAGGACTATCTCCTTTCTATCCCCCCTCCCTCTGTTTTAGGCAAGATAATCTTCTTAATTACTTTGGCTTCTCAAAATCATCACTAGGAGCTTTACAGCCACCAATTATCTTTGTTTTCCTCTTAGTTTAGAAGTTCAGCGGCTATATTATTTCTTTCATCCATAATTCTTTTGATAACACTTAAATTTACCTTTCTGTCTTTAAAGGCATTTCATGGTTCTATTCTGCTGAGGATCCTAATGGTTGGGTTTGGCCAGAGAAATAGGAAACTGGGCTCATAAATACCAACACCTGGGGGGTCTCTAAAAGAGGAAAACGTGACGCATGTATTTATTTGTTGGTTGACTGTCCGTCCCCTCCCTCCATGACTGCAGGGCCTTCCTTTCGTATTTCTAGCTCTAGGCGCAGGACCTGGCACATAGCAGACAGATGCTCAGTTAGGTATTTTCTATAAATGACTGAAAATTCTCAAGCTGGTACCTCATGTGTGATAACTTCTGTGCTCAGCCTGAGCCTCTCATCAGCAAGAATCCAACTATCCAAAGCTTAGCAATAGTGGGGAGAAGCTTGAGGCTGGGGCCTCCTCACCGTCATCCTCCTCTTCCACAAATTTCTTGGTGACTCGGGGCACCACTTCGCCTTCATCATTGTACTCTTCCTCTGACTCCTCGGCCTCGCTTTCCACAAAATCAGACATTGCTGCAGCTTCTCACAGCCTGCCTAAGATGCCTTAGAGAAGGAAGATGGGGGATAGAAAAAATGAGACACGTAACTTTACAGAGCTACTTAAGCCTTTCTACAACCAGTCTTTTAGCCACATGCCACTGCTCTGCCCCTGAATCATTTCCACCGAGGGAGGAGACAGTAAGAATCAGATGGCTCTCTCTCTTCCATTTTCCACTCTTCCCATGGTCACTCCTCTTGCACTTGCCTTGAAAAAGATGAATGATTATACAGAACTTCTCTATATGCAACAGGAGTTTGAACTGCATCGGTCCACTTACAGGTTTTTTTTTTTTTTTTATGTTTTTATTTATTTTTGAGAGAGACAGTACAAGCAGGAAAAGGGTAGAGAAAGGGAGAGACACAGAATCCGAAGCAGGTTCCAGGCTGAGCTGCCAGCAGCACAGAGCCCGATGTGGGGCTAAAAACCCATGAACTGTGAGATCATGACCTGAGCTGAAGTCGGCACTTAACTGATTGAGCCACCCATATGACCCAGGTTTTTCCTGATAAATACAATAGAGTACTATAAATGGATTTGTTCTTCCAAATGGGATTTTAACATTTTCTTTTTTCGGGCTTATTAAGAATACAATACATAGTACATATAAGAAACGTGTTAATTGAGGTTTTTGTAAAGTTTTAGGGGAGTCAAAAGTTACACACAGATTTTCAACTGTGAGGGAGGCCAGCACCCTTACTCCTTGCATTGTTCAAAGGTCAACTGTATACCAAAGAATTTTATTTCACTTATCATTTGGGGGCAGGAATGGGTGAGCGAGGAAAGAAATTAGGTATAGATGATTATATAGGTAGGCATGTGGTAGCAATGACATATGGCTGCTCGTAAGAATTTGGGAAATGAGTGACAACTTCATGACATGCACTTTCATATACACTATACCCGGCTATTGGCAAAGCCAAAAGGAAAATCCTTTTTAATGGATTAAACAACATTTCATGAACTTGAGCCCCCTTGTGTGAGTAGTGGCTGGGGCCATTTAGGTGGAGAAGGGGTCTCTTTAGAAACATTAGAACTACAACCCTATTTTTACCATTTACCTCCTCAGCAAAAAAACACTTTGAAAGTGACTTCTATGGCCTACAAAATAAAGGCAACATACTGAAATACAAAGATTGTTGGGCTTAAGAGAAGAGATCAAATCCTGGTTCCACCATCTACCACATATGTGAACTAAGCAAATTATTCAGTGTATCTGAATATCAGCTTCTTCATCTGGAAAACAGGAATAGCATTACCTACCTACCTAGCACAGTAGCTGAGAATTTTACATGACACAGGAGAAAGAACCTAGTTTATAGCTTCAATACACGTTAACTAAGTTTGAATTTGAAACTTGGGCCTAATTTTTCTTGGCATTCTGTAATTCTGTACCAACCCCAAATCTGTCTTTTACTTCCCCATTTTCAGACTCCTCCAAAGCCTGGAAATGGCAGTGGAGAATCCCAAAACCTAAGGTGGAGTTTCCTGGGCCCTGTTTGACTTTAAAGATTTTATTTAATTTTGAGAAAGAGAGAGGGCATACATGTGCAAGCAGGGGAGGCAAAGAGAAAGAGTGAGAGGAGAGAGAAAGGAATCCTAAGCAGCCTCCCCACTGTCAGAGTGGGGCCTGATGCAGGGCTTGAACTCACGAACCATGAGATCACAACCTGAGCTGAAATGAAGAGTTGGATGCTTAACTGACTCAGCCACCGAGGCTCTCCAGGCCTTGCAGGACTTTAAAAAACAGCACACATCACACAAATCATAACATCAAGATCCTCTTCTGGAATCCTGAACCTGGCTGCTGATAAACTCAACATCAGTCTTTGCCTTGTTCTGAATGATGGTCCACTATGTATTTGTGCCCATTTCCCCCACTTAGACCATAAGCTTCTGGAAGTTAGAGACCATATCTAACTGAGGGGCTAATAAAAACCACAAAATATAAATGGCAATGTGAGACGCACTACAAGGCACTTCGTGATTCTATACCAAGTAAGCTGTATTCTTCTAGGCGCTCTGTACAAAATAGGAACTGCTAAATATCTGTCAAATATATTACTTTTTCATGTTGGTGCCACCTTCCCAGTGAAAGATGGCAGGGGGATGGAAGAAAAGAGGAGGTTGGCTAACAGCTACTTGAAATGATCTAAGCTCTAAAAGGAGCCTTGAATTCTGTGGCTCTAATTTTTCTGGAAATTACCTTTACTGATATCAACCGATACCTCAACCAACTAACTTCAGGTTGACAGAACTCAAAGAAACAAAACCGAAGGTCTGAGTTGTGGTGGAAAGGGAGGAGCAATGATATGGTCTTATGTTCAATTTCAGGCCAAGGTTTCAGAGGCCATTCTTTTCAAGGTTTACTGAATGCCTACCATGTACATACATTCTGCTAAGATGTGGCGGTTTGAAGGGAAACAGAATTGCTTGTTATCAAAGAGCTGACTTCTAGTAGAAAGAGAGATATGAAAACAAATAAGAACCATAAAATAACTGTATGTATCATATGCAGAGAGCAGGCATAGGAAGAGATGCAACCCACAACACTCACATAAAACCCAACCAAAACTAATGTAGGCCTTTCCTTTAAGCAATTAAAAAAAAAAAAGTGCCCAGAGGAATAATAATCACACACCTACGAAATTCCATACACTTAAGAAATACCAATTTACCCCTACACTGATCTAGGAGTTACAGTACGCTTCTCTCTCCATTCAACAAAGGAGAAAACAGACACAGAGATGGAGTCACTTGTTCAAGCTGACGCAAATATCAACTGAGCTTAGATTTGCCTGACTCCAAAGTCACAGCTGTTTCTACTATGTCAGTAGATCTCTATGTGTGGTCCAGGGACCACTTCCTCCCTTGTCTCATGAGTATACAGTGGAGTTTTCCAGAGGTAATATGATGTATAGAATCACAAGACTGAACGCAGAAGTAGATAAAAAATTCAGCTGTATTCTACTAAGGCAGACATTAAAAAGAATGGGGGTAGGGTGGGAAAAGTAAAACAATGTCGCTCTTTTCACTAATTTTGAAGGTTACAGTTTCCATAAAAGTATTGTTTATGTTAAAGCACAGTGGGCTTATTTTTTCCTCCACCTTTATTATAACACACATGTAACACTGAGTAAGTTTAAGGTGTACACTGTGTTAATTTAATATAACCATATACTGCACAATGATAATTTTCGCGGTGCGCTTATTATTATTCTAAAACGAATATACCCAGTTTTAATTTCTACTCTGGTAAATACCAAAATATAGAAATCTCATAAACATCGAGAGATACAACTTGCATACACAAAATGTCTTTGGAGTCTTAAATTATCTTTAAAACTATAAAGGGGTCCTGGGGCGACTGGGTGGCTCAGCTGGTTAAGCGACGGACTTCAGCCCAGGTTATGATTTCGCGGTTTGTGGGTTCGAGCCCTGTGTTGGGCTCTATGCTGACAGCTCAGGGCCTGGAGCCTCCTTCAGATTCTGTGTCACCCTCTCTCTCTGCTCCTCTCCCTCTCACACTCTATATAATTATACATTTTTTTATTCTTGAGAGAGAGCGGGAGGGCCAGAAGAAGGGGGGAGGGAGGGATAGAGGGGGGAGTTTAGAAGCGGGGGGAGTTAGAAGCGGGCCTGGGCTGACAAGAGATGTAGGGCTTGAACTCATGAACTGCGAGATCATGACCTGAGCTGAAGTCAGATGCTTAACCAACTGAGGCACCTGGGTGTTCCATCTCTCTCAAAAATAAATAAACACACACACACAAAGTATAAAGGTGTCCTAAGATCAAAAAGTTTGAGAGCTGTTATACTATATGCTTGTGACACACCCCATAGCGTGGTGATACGGAGTCTTACGGTTAGACTGATGCGCTCTTTTCCCCTAGAACTGTGTCCTTAAGGTAATTTATTGAGTGCTGCCAAAAGTGAGTACCTAAAACTGCTAATTAAATCTGGTGCTCTAATTTTAATCTTGACATCACTCCCCCCCAGCCCTGAACTAAGCCATTAAAAATAGCCTTGGGTGCAGCAGCCCCCACACACAGCTTGCTTTAATTAGGCTATCAGACCCGCACATTCAGTCTTACAAAGCCTTAACATCTTCACGTTAAGCACCAGCTCCTGCAGACCAGATGCCCTCCAGCCTACCTGACACAGAGAAACAGACAGCCTACCTGATGAAAACAACAGCCCTCTTCTGTCCCGGGGGGGCAGCTGGTGCTCTGTGCTACACGCAGCTTTCCTCCCTTTCCCTAGGTTAGCAAGAGAGTATGTGCTGTGCTATATAGCTGGGGAACGTTTCCAATCTAGCTCACTGCCAAGACTTCAGTTAAAAGATGTGCGCCAGACGCAACCCTGACTTGCTGCAGCTTGTGGAGTGAGATGGGTGGAGGTGCTGCAGCAGCACTGCAGGCTGAGGCTGACAAGCAGCAGCTACTCTAGAACGAATATATATATTTTTCAAAGTTTATATATTTATTTTGAGAGAGAGAGAGGGAGCATGCATGCGCACATGAGTGGGGGAGGGGCAGAGAGAGACAGAAAGGGAGAAAGAATCCTGAGGAGACTCCACATGGTCAGGACAGAGCCTGATGTGGGGATCAATCCCACAAACCAGAAGATCATGACCTCAATGGAAATCAAGAGGTGGTCACTTAACCAACTGAGCCACCCAGTTGCCCCCAAAATACTATTTATCAGCACAGAATTATTATTAGTATATGATATCTGAGGTAGGCCCAGTGGTTTTGGATTTATTTAGTGCTTATGCTCTTGAATTTTCCCCATATTCAGACCATAGATTAAATGTGATACTTAACTAGGTCTAGAAGGGCCAGGGGTAGTGAAGTGAAATTTCTCTAGGCAGAAGCACAGCTGCAGTGTAAGAGGTGGCTCAAAGAGAGAGGCTGGTGGTTACCATGACATTCTCCGGATGAGGAATGGAGCTAGGATCAGATTGCCACAGGGAGGCCCTCGCAGTCCCTCCTTTTGAACAAGATGATGTGGGAGGCAATTAAAACGAGACCAGACCAGAGCAAAAAAGGATGTCTGTTAATTCCCTCCACTGGTAGCTTCAATTAAGTTACTTTTTTTTAGGTAAGCTCTGTACTGGGACTCGGATATGTAAAAATCAGTAAAATATGCTTTTACCTTGGTAGAACCCACAATCTCTCTCAAAAACCTTGTAAATAAAGTTATGACAAAGTGTAATGAATGCTGTATTACAGTTACATAACAGGACTATGAGAGCAATATGAGGAGAGAGGTCAGAGAATGCCTCAGAAAAGGTGGGCCTGAGTTGAGAGGAGTTAAGACGATAATCTGGAAAAAGCAATATGAGTAAAGGCTTAGGTCTGAAAGGGCCTATTTACTGGTCTGGGGAATAACCCCACAAGCCTGGTGTGGACTTTAAAATATATTAAGATATTCTGTATCTTATGAGCAAAAGCCTAGGAATACCCAATTGGAATTCAAAAACCTAAAAGTCTAATAAATGAAGTATTCAGAGTCCACTTACGACAAGTTCTTTTAAATTTAGAACTCTTTAAGAAAAACCCAAATCACAGCAAATCAAGATGTGAAAGTAAAGGAAAGGTTAGGGGTGCCTGGCCGGCTCAGCCAGTAGAGCATGCAACTCTTGATCTCAGGATCATGATTTCAAGCCCCACGTTGGATGTAGAGATTACTTCAAAAAGAATACAGAAAAAGTTAGCTCTACCTATAATCATTTTAATGTGTGCACCACATTTACAGGAAATAACAGCCTTATGATCTTTTCGATGACATAGTACAAAAAGCATTATTGTTGGGGTGCCTGGGTGGCTCAGTCGGGTAAGCTAGATCTCAGCTCAGGTCATGCTATCATGTCATGGTTCGTGGGTTCAAGCCCTGTGTCGGGCTCTGCAGTGATGGTACGGAGCTTGCTTGGGATATTCTCTCCCCCCCACCCCGCCCCCAAAATAAATGAACTTAAAAGCATTATTGTTAATGATGATTAACATAAGTATCTTACAATATCAGTTATCTCTTTTCCTTCCACATTTCCTCGGGGAATAAGGAAAGGGCAAAAGGGCAGAAACAACTGAAATACGTTACCAGAGTCAGAATCCCTACAACACAAGGAGTAAGTTACTGAGCCTTGTGCCACACACACTGGGGAACATATAGTTCCTGTTGCAGCACAAGGGCTATCAAACCACAGTGGGCCTGATCTGCCACTGTAGTACAAAATCAAACACTGATGATATATAATGAACAAGAGTGGCCTAATTTGGCCAAGGAGCTTCAGTCTGGTGACCTCTGATCTACAAGTACAGGAGTAATTGAAAGAATTGGTGACCACAGTACCATGGGAACCTGTAAGAGTGAACTCCAACTTGGGTCTTGAGGAAGTGGCTTTTTTTTTTTTTTTTTTAAGTTTACTCATTTTCGGGAGACAGAAACAAAAGTGTGAGAGGGGAAGGGCCAGAGAGAGGGAGACAAAGAATCTGAAGCGGTCTCCAGGCTCTGAGCTGTCCGTACAGAGCGTGATGTTGGGCTCGAACTCACGAACTGTGAGATCATGACCTGAGCCATACGTAGTTGGGACACTTAACCAACTGAACCACCCAGGCGCCCCTTGAGGAAAAATGACTTTGAATAAAGACCTTAAGAGTGTGGAGGAATTAGTGAAGGGAGGAACTGGCTTCTTTGGTGCAAGTGGTGGTGATGGAGAAGAGTACTTCCAGCACAAGGCCCAGGATGTACTGTAGCAGGGACAGTGAGGGCCAGCTTGAATGGAGAGAGGGAGAAGGGTTCATAATGAATGGAAGTGTAGTCATAAGAACCTTGATAGGATAAGTTACAGATTTTGGGCTCTAATAGGTGCTGGGAAGCCCCTGTAGGGTTTTAAACAGAACGGACTTAACTTGCCGACTCAACAAAGATTCATTTAATGGGTGCCTACTACATGTCAGGTATGTGCAAAACAAGTCTTTGTCCCTAGGATATCTATATTCTGGTGGAGGAGACAAATCACAAACAAAATAAGCCTCATTATAAATACTAAGAAGGAAAAGAAATACTTTCACCTCTGAGAGGGTGAATTTAGGCTGAGATGTTAAGAATGGGTAGGATGTGGTATGAAGAGCCAAGGGAAGAGGTTTCTGGTAGCAAAGGTGGGTAAGAACTCGGCATGTCCTAAGGCCAGTGTGACCAGAAAATGATGACGGCGGCAGGACGGGAGGAGGTTGAGGGGCCCACTCAGGTGGGGCTATGAAGGCCATGGAAGACCACTGGAGTGCTTTAAAAAGGGAAATGACATGATCAGACTTGACCTGCTATGTGGAAAATGGACGGCAGGGGGATCCGGGGAGAAGCAGGGAAAACAGAGGATACTATTGTTGTAGCCCACGCAAAAGATGGTAGTGGTTCGGAACAGGGTGGTAGAAGTGGAGATGAGAACAGAAGACGGACTGGAAATATACTTTGGAACCAGAAGTGACAGGCCTTACCAAAAGACTTGGGGAGGAGGGTAGTTAAGGGAAAAGAACTCAAGATGATTCTCAGAGGTCTGGCGTTGGTAACCCTGTGGATGAGAGTAACACTTGGAGAGACAGGGAAGACCAAGTACGGAATGATGGGAAAACTACAATGTTGCTTTTGCTATGTTAGATTAGGGATGCCTAAAAGACATCCAAAGGGAGCTACTTAACAGGCATTCTGTGTATGATTTTTGAACACAGAGAAGGCTGGGCTAGAGGTCTGAACTTGAGTTGCCAGCTTTCAGATGGTAATTAAAGCCATGAGACTGGATCACCTAAAGGAAGCAGGCAGAGAACCCAGGATTCAACTCTGAAGGAAATCCAGCATTTAGACAGGAGGCAGAAAGCAAAAGTGGCTAGCAAAAGGAGACTGAGAAGAAGCAACCAGAGAAATGGAGACGATCCAGGAGTGAAGTGTCCATGAAACCAAGAGAAGAGAGGTTTGAGACAGGCGTGAACTGTGTTGCATATTCCAGGGATTGAGGAAAATGAGAACAAAGTATCCATGAGATCTGGCAATATAGAAATCACTGATAACCTTGACAGAAATTTCAACCAAGTGGTCAAAAAAGAAGCCAAACTTCGGCCAAGCCCGAGGAATGAATAGAATTCGAGAACGCTGACACAAGAAATCTGGCTATGAAAAAATACCAAAAAAGTAGGATGGCAGTTGGAGGGGGATAAGCAGGATACCAGAGCATAATCTGTAGGTGATGGGAGCAAGTTTCTATTGAGAGGTAGGATTGGGTGATTGATTTCATCCAGGAGTAAAAGAGAGGAAAAGTCCAAGGATCTCACACAGGATTTTGACCACGGCGCCATTTACTGAGACCAAGAACATAGGTGGAAGGGCAAATTTACTTGCCTCCCAAGACCATTTATTTCCACTATACTGAGTAGGCTTCTTTTCTTGTGAAGATCTATCGAGGAAGAACTGTGATACGTGACAGAGCCTCTCTACACAGCACCACTTCCAGACGTGATTAATCTCTTAATGAGGTTTAAACCTCTTAGGGAGTAACAATACTATGCTAATCTAATCTAGTAGCCATACAAGATGACAAGAGTGTATTTGTACTGGCTGAAGGAACACAAGTGACGGAAAAGGCTTTAAATTCGGCTGATGAGGAAGCAACCATGCTTTTGAAACAAATACATTGAAGGCTTTAGAATCAGTAACTTCCAGATACATAGTGCAAGTAGGCCCTTATCCCTGAAGAAATTAATCAAATTCAAGATTGTTTACTCTCCATGTTCATTAACAGCAGCGGTGTAACTCAATACTCCCTTGCTACTTCTGATATTACGCTGAATTTCCACGGACGCGTTTTCAGAGAACTTAGGCCTCTTCTTACAGAAAAATAAGTATCACTTCTCGAAACGCCCTAGAAAAAGAACTGCTCCTGCTGGTTCAAAGGACTGCCTGGAGAGAAAGGCAGAAGCTGGAAGAAGATGAAGCTTTCACTTAAGAGCTCATTCTGATGTTTGGGGTAGGCGGTTGACGGATGCGGCCATCTATAAAAAGTTCCAATTTTATTTCCAACAGTACGGGGGAAAAATGGCATTGGCATCGCCCTTTAGCCTGATGGTCGAGCTGCCAAAAGCTCCGTAGGTTTAACAGCCCCCGAACAATAAATTCGATCACCTGATCCTGACTCAGAAGCCTTATGTCCCTTCCATTCCCAATCTTTTGGCGTGGCCCAATTTCCAGAAGCTGCGAGAGGAGGACGGAATCCCAGGAAGCCTGTTGATAAAACACGGCGCCCAATTCACCGGTTCCGGGTAGCACAGGGTTGGGAAAAGCGCTGAGACTGCAAGCAACTACTCCGGTTTCCTCCTCCTTTTCCCTCATAGAACAGGGAAGGCCGGCCCCCCCCCTTCTTCCCGCATACGGCTCCCCAATACCTCTTCCCTTACGGGACCAGGCCCTAGGAGCCTGGCTCTTCACCTGACCCATTCGAGAAATACGCTTTCCAGTCCGAACTTTACCTGCCTGAAGCCCGCCGCTACTCCGGTGCGCTAAGCCCCCACCGAGGAAAATGGAGTCGTCGAACCGAGACTGCGAAAAGATAGTACGGACCCACCGCACGGCCCCTCCGCCGCCACCGCCGCCGCTGCTGCGTCAACGTGCTACGTCACTTCCGGCCCCCTGTCACCGGGAGTGGGCGGGCCGTTTCTTTCTCTCCTCTCCTTTCCCACCTGGTTCTCGAGGCTTCGTTTGAGAGGGCGCGAAAACTGGCCGAAGCGGCTCAGGAAGGCCGGTGTCGCAGAGACCTGGGGGCTGAGCTTGGGAAGTCGAAAACGTCAGGCCTAGCTTCTTCCTCAGGCCGCTCTAGCTCAAGGAACCATAAAGACTAGACTAGGGCGTCTTCGTTTCCTCCTCTCTGTGGTTCCGCTCGCAGCTTCCGCTTCCGGGGAGGGGCCGAATTGTCTTCGAAGATTAGGGGCTCTGCGCTACGGCTAGGATGGCCGTGGTGCCGCTACTGTTTTTGGGGGGTTTGTGGAGTGCTGTGGGAGCGTCCAGTCTGGCTGTCGTTACGTGCGGCTCCGTGGTGAAGCTACTCAATACGCGCCACAACGTGCGACTGCACTCACACGACGTGCGCTATGGGTCAGGTACTGCCACCCGGCTTCGGGTGGGCTGGGAGGGCCTGGAAGGCTCCGGAGGGGGCGGGGCCAAGAGAAAATCTGAGGGGTGTGGTCTGGGAAGGTCAGGGGACCCCGGGGGAGGTTCCTGAGGTTTAGAGGCGGAGAATCGAAGAATTGGGCGTTATGCTGTACTAGCGTCTGTCTGGGGAGTTCCGTACCGGGCACATTACACAGATACTTCTTTGGATTTATAACCAGGTAGAGACGACTGTTATCCTCATTTTACAGATGAGGAAACAAACTCAAATAAATCGCATGCTCAGAGCCTTGCAGCTAGTGAATGACAGAGACGGGGTTCGAACCAAATCTGTCCAGTTTCAAAGCCTGCTTTCAGCTACTCCAGGCTGGCACTACTCAGTGCGGGAGAGACAGACATGTAGAAAATGACAGTAAGTGCTGTATCTCCGAAGTCTTGAACTCCAAGACCTCCTTCTTTAACTATATCTCTGTTCTAGCTATTTTGTATCTTATACTCGCTCTTCAGTCCTTTTCCTTTGGCCTCTTTTTGCTAAAATTTTACCCTGGTAAGGAATTTAAAGCACTCATTGGAATTGGGGAGGAAACGGTTTAGAGCACTTTTTAACCTAGGAAGTTAAAATGCTTAGTTTGTAGGTTCATTTGTAATTAAGTAATTATTTGTGGCTTCATTCAGTAACGTTTTATTATGTCCCTAGTATTGTTCTAGATCCAGGAGATATAGTGACCTAGTCAGCAAGTTACAGGAAAACAAAAACTGGCAAAAAGAGAAAAGTTCAGCGAGTAAGATGTGAGAAGCAACTAAGATGATTGCTAGATTTCTGTCTTGGATGACTGATGATGCTATTAGCTAAGAGAGGATGGGAGCTAGTCTGTGGCTCATGAGTCTCAAAACACGTCTGACCAGTTACACTAGAAAAGGAATTGAGTTGTCATTGTTGGGATGTTTTCTAACCCTAGCAGTCATTCAGTGAACACCTACTATGTTCCAGCTTGTATTTTTTAATTTGGTCTAGTTTGGATCTACTAAAAATCAGGATGTGAGAGAGAAGCCTGACAGTAGGAATGTGTAGATTTGAAACGTTTTTCAGGTGCTTCTAGTGGGGAGCCAGATTTTAGAACCAGATTTGGTCTGGATCTCAAAATAGACCTGTGCTGAGCCTGAGGTAGAGACTTAAGTACAACATCATTGTACTGCAGGGCGGGGAGTTGAAGATGGAGGGAAAGTAAGTGAGATTGCCTAGGATGAACTGTGGTTCTCGATCTGGTGTCAGTTTGAATCCTTGAAAAAACCTGTTGAAGCTTGTATCAATGCTTTTGTCCTGACCTCCAACAAGTATTTAAGAATAGATAAACGTAGGGGCATCTGGGAGGCTCAATCAGTTTAGCATCCAACTTTCGCTCAGGTCATGATCTCGTGGTCCATGGGTTCAAGCCTTGCATCAGGCTCTGTGCTGACAGCTTGGAGCCTTCCCTGCTCACACTTTGTCTCTGTCTCTCAAAAATAAATAAATATTTAAAAAGCTAAAAAAAAAAAAAAAAAAGGATAAGGGTAGAACTCTGGGTAATCCAAGATTTAAGAGTGGGAGAAGACTGGTAGCCATACTACTCTGAACGCACTGCATCCTGTCTGATCTCTGAAGAATGGGTGAGGAAGTGGAGGGTTGAATGGAATGTGAAGAAGGGAAAGACACCAAGCGTAGACCATGATTTAGTGAAGCCTGGCAGTGATCCAGGACCAAGAGAGCTGTAAGATTGTAAGGCAATAACCAGAAGTACGGAGGGAGGCTTGATTTGTTCTTCTCTTCTCTTTTTCTTTTCTTTCCTTCTTCTTTTGCTGCTGCTGCTGCTGCTGCTTCTTCTTCTTCTTCTTCTTCTTCTTCTTCTTCGAAGAGCTGCAGCAATTGCTTGGATTAAAGTTGACAACAAAAACTGATCTTTTGGGGCACCTGGGTGGCTTAGTCTATTGTGAATGGAAGAGGCAATAGCGAGAAGCTGGTAGTTCGGCTACAAACATTCACCTAGATAACTGTGGTATAAAGTGTAATGTGTTAAGTGGTTTAAAAAAAAAAAAAGGCGAGTGTTCTCAAAAGGCTGCCAGACAGGCAGGGAACTGAAGGCAAAGCTAGGAGGAACAGGCCAGAGTAACTAGGAAAGTATCTTGAGTGTCTTTCAAGAACTGAGTAGTAGATGAAGGCCTAGGGAAGAGAACATCCCTGGAGTTTATAAGAGATAGTCATCTCTCTGATATAACTTTACAGAAACTTGACAGGAAATAGAGGTTTGTGGGAGGCCATGTGGTAGAGTGGTTAAGAGTGTGAGTTCTAGAGTTGGGCCATTTAGGTTCAAACCCCAGCACTGTCTCTCTCTCTCTCCCTCTCTCTTTTTTAATTTTTAATGTTTTATTTATTTCTGAGAGAGACACAGCGTGAGCAGAGGAGGGTCAGAGAGCGGGGGGACACAGAATCCGAAGCAGGCTCCAGGCTCTGAGCTAGCGGTCAGCACAGAACCCAATGCGGGGCTAGAACCCACGAACCGTGAGATCATGACCTGAGCCGAAGTCGGACGCTCAACCGACTGAGCCACCCAGGCGCCCCCCAGCACTGTCTCTTGGTGCTGTGTGACCTTGGGTGTACTATTCAGCCTTTCAGACACCCCAGTGTAAAATGAGGATGATCGTAATGATAATACCTACTTTAGAGAATATATGCATATACGAAGTAAGAATATTCAGGTAAAAGGTTTATGTTGGTATTTGGCATTAGGAAACTGCTCAGTACACATTAGCTAGCTAGCAATTATTTGTATATTTTCCTTTTTCTTTTTAAGCTTGTAACTATGTATTTTTAACTTATAGAATTGTACCTCTTGAGGCAGCATTAACCAAATTTAGAGGACGTAAGAATACTTTTATAACACACTGACAGATCACTTATAGGAATTAAGGAGCTGCAGCAATTTCTTGGATTAAAGTTGACAACAAAAGCTGATCTTTTGGGGCACCTGGGTGGCTCAGTCAGTTAAGCGTCCGACTTTGGCTCAGGTCGTGATCTCACGGGGTTTGTGGGTTCAAGCCCCGTGTCGGGCTCTGTGCTGACAGCCAGCTTGGAGTCTGGAGCCTGCTTTGGATTCTGTGTCTCCCTCGCTCTCTGACCGACCCTCCCCTGCTCACACTGTCTCTCTCTGTCTCAGAAATAAATAAAAAACATTAAAAAAAAAAAGCTGATCTTTTGATTGTGAAATGTGACAAAAGTAGTACGTTGTAATGCAATGTGACAACAGTAAGTGTTGAATAATATTGAACATATTTCAATTATATGATTAGATACCTGACATATACTAGGGGCTTTCCAGCTTATTATATATAGGCAAACAATACTCGTGCTTCAAAAAAATGAACATAAGTTCATTTATTTAGTGCCCTTTGATGCAAATTCTTAGTTTTCTGACACAGTACACTGTTAAGTATAATTTATCAGATAATAACTAATACTATGTAAACATAGTATTTTTCACCTATTTTTTAATGTTGTAGACAAAAAAATGTTGTCAAGCATAGGGTTTCCTCTCTACTCCTCCAAACCTGTTGTATGCATGGGGCACATTATTGGCCTTAGGAAAGAGAGTGATTGGTTGAGCTCACCCTCTTTTTCTTTNTTCCTTTTTTTTTTTTTTTTTTTTTTTTTGACTGCAGGTAGTGGGCAGCAGTCAGTGACAGGTGTAACCTCTGTGGATGACAGCAATAGCTACTGGAGGATACGGGGGAAGACCGCTACAGTGTGTGAGAGAGGAACCCCTATCAGATGTGGCCAACCCATCCGGCTGACACATGTCAACACTGGCCGAAATCTCCATAGTCACCACTTCACCTCACCTCTTTCTGGGAACCAGGTGATGTGGCATCCTCTGCGTCATTGGGTACCCTGTGTATTACTCAGCTGAGTGGTTTAATATCTTGGTTCTTAGCTCTTTTCTAGGTGTAGGTATTATTTTTTTTACACAGGCCTGGAGAATTGGCTTTGTCTCAAAAGCGTGAAGGATGTTGTTTCTGGTCAAAATAAAGATTTTACATCTAGATGAAATCGAGAAATGAGGAAAAACAGAATAGGTATATATTAGTATATCATAAATCACCTTGATAAATCCTGCAATAAAGAAGCCCAGTGTTGATGTATGGAAAGATGCTCAGCATCACTAATCATCAGGGAAATGCAAATCAGAACCACAACGAAGTATTCCTTATACCTGTCAGAATGGCTACAATCAAACAAGAAATAACAAGTGTTGGCAAGGACTCAGAGAAAAGGGAGCCCTTGTGCACTGTTGGCGGGAATGCAAACTGGTGCAGCCAATGTGGAAAACAGTATGGAGGCTCCTCAAAAAGTTAAAAATAGAAATATATGATCCAGTACTTCCACTAGAGTATTTATCTAAAGAAACTGAAAACAATAATTTGAAAAGATAGATGCACCCCTATGTTTATTGCAGCATCGTTTGTAATAGTCCAGATATGGAAGCAACCCAAGTGTACATCAGTAGATGAATAGGTAAAAAAGATTTGGCGTAGACATATATACACAATAGACTATTACTCAGCCATAAAAAAGGATGAGATCTTGCCATCTGTGACATGGATGGACTTAGATGGTGTTAAGCTAAGTGAAATAAGTCAGAGAAAGACAAATACCTTATGATTTCACTTGTATGTGGGATCTAAGAAAACAAATGAACAAAAAAAGCAGAGTCAGAACTATAAGTGTAGAGAATAAACTGATAGTTGTTGGAAAGGAAGGGATTGGGGAGATGGGCAGCATGGGTTAAGGGGAGTGGGAGATAGCTGGCTTCCAGTTATAGAATGAATAAGCCTCTTCAACATGGATGAGAGCTACAGTATAGGGAATATAGTCGGTGGTATTGTAATAGCATTGTATGGTGACAGATGGCAGTTACACACCTGGGGTGAGCATAGCGATATGTATAGACTTGTTGAATCACTATGTTATACACCTGAAACTGATGTAACATTGTGTGTCTACTTAAATAAACAAACAAAAGGGGAGCCTGGGTGGCTCTGTTGGTTAAGTGTCTGGCTTCCGCTCAGGTCATGATCTCACAGCTCGTGAGTTCAAGCCCCATGTCGGGCTCTGTGCTGGGGCCTGCTTCAGATTCTGTGTCTCTCTGACCTTCCCTAGCTTGCTCTGTGTCTCAAAAATGAATAAATGTTAAAAAAATTTTTTTCTCTTAAAACCCAACAAAACAAAACCCAATGTTTTCTGAACTTCAAATAAAAATTATTATTACTATTTTAAATGATGCCAACTAACCATAGTAGGAAAATGAATTGGGTTTTGTGCCACCTTTTTATTTTTAAATTATTTTTTAAATAAGCTCTATGCCCAACCTGAGGCTTGAATTCATGACCCCAAGATCAAGAGTCACATGCTCTACCTACTGAGTCACCCAGGTGCCCCAGTATTGTGCCACTTTTTCAAGCCTTGAGCTTTTAGGAGATACGGACCCCTTAATGACTGCTTCCGTCCTACCCCGACTCTGCACATAGTTTTCCATACTAGCATCTTACATCATTTGTGAGGTAAATTTTATACATTTATAAAGCAGTATTGATACATTGGTTTTTTTAATTAAAAAAATTTTTTTAATAGTTTATCGTCAAGTTGGTTTCCATGTAACACCCAGTTTTAATTTTTTAATTATTATTTTTTTAATGTTTATTTTTGAAAGTCAGAGAGACAGCGCAAGCAGGGGAGGTGCACAGAGAGAAGGAGACACAGAATTGGAAGCAGGCTCCAGGCTCTGAGCTCTCAGCACAGAGCCCGATGCGGATCTTGAACCCATGAACTGCAAGATCATGACCTGAGCCAAAGTCAGATGTTCAACCGACTGAGCCACTCAAGCGCCCCTACATTGCTTTTTTTTTTTTTTTTTAAATTCACTTGTCTTGAGAGAGAGTGCTAGTATGAGTGGGGGAGGGGCTGAGAGGGAGAGAATCTCAAGTAGGCTCTCCACCTTCAGCACAGTGCCCAACTAGAGGGTTGAACCCATGAAACGTGAGATCGTGACCTGAGTTGAAATCATGAGTGGGATGCACAACCCACTGAGCCACTCAGGTGCCCCTTAATACATTGTTATCAACTAGAGCCCAAGGTTTATTTTGATTTTCTTAGTTTTTATCTACTGTACTTTTTCTGTTCAGGACCCCATTCAGGCTACCACATGACATTGAGTTGTCCTGTCTCCTCATGCTCCTCTTAGGTGTGACACTAAATTCTTGCTTTCAATGACCTCGATGGTTTTGAGGAATGCTGGTCATGTATATCAGAGGGTGCTCCTCTATTGCGCTCTGATATTTTTGTCATGATAGATCAGACTTACAAAGGTTTTTGGGAGGAAGGCCACAGGAGTAAAGTGGCATTTTCATAACATAGAGTCAGGGGTACATACTAGCTATGTGATTCTGTATGTATTGATTACCTGGCTGAAATAATGTTTGTCAAGTTTCTCCAGTAAAGTTACTCTTTTCTTCTTCCCCCTTTTCATACTGTGTTTCTGGAATGAAGTCACTATGCACAACTCATACTTAAGGAATGGGGAGTTATGCTCCCTTTCCCGTTAGAGTACAGTAGCTACAAAATTTATTTGGAATTCTTCTGCATGGGAGATTTGTCTCTTTTTACTTATTTGTCATTTATTTATATCATTGTGGACTCATGAATATTTTATACTTTGAATTATGATCCTGTAACACTGCCTTATTTTTTTTCTTCCAGTTCCCACTTTGGCCGTTGGGAGCTCTTTTCATTTGTCTCCTCTGTCCATTTGACATACTCCCATTTTGGTGTATGTGTGTGAGTTTGCTTTAACTGTTCCTCTCTTTCTGGCACTCAAAGATATTCTAGTCTGGGGCGCCTGGGTGGCTTAGTCGGTTAAGTGTCCGACTTTCACTTAGGTCATGATCTCGTGGTTTGTGGGTTCGAGCCCCGCATCGGGCTCTGTGCTGACTGCCAGCTCAGAGCCTGGAGCCTGTTTCAGAGCCTGTCACTCCCTCTCTCTCTGACCCTCCCCTGCTCACACTGTCTCTTTCTCTCTCCTAGAAATAAAACATTAAAAAAAATGTATAAAAAACAAATATATTCTAGTCTCATCTTGTATTCTTGCCCCAGTCCTGGAATCAGCTATTCCTCCAAGAAGGTGTGTTTCCTTTAATTGGAGAAGGATATTAGAAACCATGATCTTAGGGGCACCTGGGTGGCTTAGTCGGTTAAGCGTCCGACTTTTGCTTAGGTCATGATCTCGCGGTTCGTGGGTTCAAGCCCCACGTCAGGCTCTGTGCTGACTGCCAGCTCAGAGCCTGGAGCCTGTTTCAGAGTCTGTGACTCCCTCTCTCTCTGACCCTCCCCTGCCCATGCTGTCTCTCTCTCTCTCTCTCCCCTAGAAATAAATAAAATTAAAAACAAACAAACAAAAAAAAACAAACATAACTATACTTTAAAAAAAAAAGAAAGAACCTGTGATCTTAGCTCTTACATGAGCTTGTTGCTACTGGGGTGTGTTGGCTCTTTTAGGCCTTCTCACCTGACAGAGCAAAGGAACATACGGTTTGTGTCTACATGTATCACTAAATGTTTATGTGTGTAAGGATCTGTATCTGTATTATGTTAAACATGAGTTCCTACTAACGTCTCCAACTATAATCCATAATCCTCCCTTTACTTATTTGTAAATTTCCACCCTAGCAGATAATCTGGCTCCCACTACTGTCATTTACTTACTTGTTCAGTTCCATGTACAAGTATAGTAGAGTTGTTAATTACATATAGTTCCTTTTACCTTTAGTTTTACAGACTCTGTTTCCAAATGACTTTTAATTTTTTATCTTTTATTTTTGTTTTTTTAAAAATGTTTATTTATTTATTTTGAGAGAGAGAGTGCAAAAGGGGGAGGGACAGAGAGAAAAAGAGACAAAGAACCCAGAGCAGGCTCAAGGCCCTGCACTAGCTGTCAGCACAGAGCCAGAGGCAGGGCTTAAAACCACGAACTGTGAGATGATGAGCTGAGCTGAAGTCCACTGCTTAACTGACTGAGCCACCTAGGTCCCCCTATTTATTTATTTTTTAAATGTTTATTTATTTATTTTGAGAGAGAGAGAGAGACCATGAGCACGGCAGGGGAGGGGCCAAAAGAGAGAGACAACACACAGAATCCCAGCCTGGCTTTGTGCTGTCAGTGCAGAGCCTGATGCGGGGCCCGAACTCACAAACCAGGAGATCATCATGACCTGACCCGAAATCAAGAGTCTGACGCTTTACTGACTGAGCCACCAGGCACCACCAAATGACTAATTTTTTAAAAAATGTTTTTATTTATTTTGAGAGAGGGAAAATAAGGTGAGTGGGGGAGGAGCAGAGAGAGAGGGATGGAGGGAGAATCCCAAGCAGGCTCTGTGCTGTCAGTGCAGAGCCTGATGCAGGGCTCAGTCTCAAGAATTGTAAGACTGTGCCTGAGCTTTAATCCAGAGTCAGATGCTGGGACGCCTGGGTGGCTCAGTTGGTTAGGTGTCCGACTTTGGCTCAGGTCATGATCTCATGGTTCAAGAGTTTGAGCCCCATGTTGGGTTCTATGCTGACAGCTCAGAGCCTGGAGCCTGCTTTGGATCCTGTGTCTTCCTCTCTCTCTGCCCCTCCTGCACTGCCTCTCCCCTGCTTGAACTCCCTCTTGCTCTCTGACATAAACATTAAAAAAAATTTTAAATTAAAGAAAAAAAGAGATGCTTAACCAACTGAGCCATCCAGGTGCCCCAGTAAGTTTTCTATTGCAATAGAAACTCTGAATATTTGGTTTTAAGGGGAATGGGATTAGAAGAGAAGTAGAAGGGGCGCCTGGGTGGCTTAGTCTGTTTAGCGTCCGACTTTCGCTTAGGTCATGATCTCGCGGTTCGTGGGTTCGAGCCCCGTGTTGGGCTCTGTGCTGACTGCCAGCTCAGAGCCTGGAGCCTGTTTCAGAGTCTGTGACTCCCTCTCTCTCTGACCCTCCCCTGCTCCCTCTGTCTCTCTCTCTCTCCTAGAAATAAAGAAAATATTAAAAAAAAAATTAAAAAAAAAAGGTGGAAGATGTACTGCTATCACTCTATTATTTCATTTAGTTCTTAAAATTACTCTATAATGTGATACTGTCATCAGTTTTTAGAGGAGAAAATGAAGCTCAGAGGAGTTACATAGGAAGGAATGGAGGTGGGGTTCAAGGTTTGCCAGTCCCCAGAGCCCATTCCCCTTTGCAACTTGTGTTGTTCATCAGGTCACTTCAAATGTAGTTAAGGGAACGAGACAGGAATATTTAAAGTCAAATAACAAAAGAGTAAGACTATAATAGAAGATATAAGGTAGATACAGGATGGCTTGCGAAATAAATGTTTGGAATATAATCCTAAGGCAACTGATTTCATGTCCTTTGCATCTTTTTATTTTTAAACAACCCTGGAAAGCCTCTTATTTTTCACTTTGGGTAGCCTTAGTTTCCTTCCCCTTCCTCTCCCTCCCCTTTCCAAGCCTGTGTGTCAGTCATGCTAATATTGCAACCCTTTGTGTCTTTCAGGAAGTGAGTGCTTTTGGTGAGGAGGGTGAAGGCGATTATCTGGATGACTGGACAGTGCTCTGTAATGGGCCCTACTGGGTGAGGGATGGTGAGGTGCGATTCAAGCATTCTTCCACTGAAGTGCTGCTGTCTGTCACAGGAGAACAATATGGCCGACCCATTAGTGGGCAAAAAGAGGTACATGGCATGGCCCAGCCGAGCCAGAACAACTACTGGAAAGCCATGGAAGGCATCTTCATGAAGCCCACTGAGTTGTTAAAGACAGAAGCTCATCATGCAGAGCTGTGAGTCTGGAAGCTGTGAGCCACTGCCGCTGCACAGTGGTCACGACATTGGCTGCCGCTCCTCCACCTTGGGATCCCTGCCACACGTTCCCTGGGCGGTGGCCTTGTCACCACTGAGATGAAGATGCATGACAGGAAACAGTGGCTGTGTTCGGAAGCTTCGGCCCTTCACACTTGAATTGGTTGTTCTCCCAGACTTTGGGTCAGTTCTTTCTGAGTATGGGACTTGCTGGTGAAGGAGCACATATTTTTTATCCATACTGATAAAACAGAAACTGAGGGAACTCTCTCTCCTAGTTGGGAAATTTTTACTCCTCAGAAGCGTGGCATCACGGATTATTGATGTGTGACTTTTCTCCTATTTTCTCCAAAATGATAAAGAATTTCATTTTTCGTGACCATGTTGTCATTTATTAGGTGTGCTATTTCATAACGTGATTGATCCTTGAATCCTACACGAATCGCTGCTACCACTCTTGAGATGCTGGGAACTTTTGGTGTGGGCCCTTTTAAGAGCCTTACTTGCATCCAGACTTTTTCTCCATTTTCACTTCTTTCCGAGCGCCTCAGTATTACTAGATTTTTGACTAATTATGGCTAAAGACCCTCAAGGAATACAGCTTAATGAACAGCCAGTGAAATGTTTTACTCCGAAATTGTTACTGCAGTCGAGAAAAAGGGTTAAGTGTAGAAAAAGGAACAATATTTATTCACTGCTAAATACTAGATACTGTGTTATAGCTCTTACCTCGTTTAATTTTCATAGATGTATTGTAAGGGTAGATCTTAAGTGTTTTACCAATGCAGAACAAAAAGGTTAAGTAATTGTGAATTTTTTTTTTTTTTTTTTAAGTTTATTTTGAGAGAGAGAGAGAGTGCAAGCAGGGTAGGGGCAGAGAGAGAGGGGAAAGAGAGAATCCCAAACAGGCTCTGCAGAGGCTGATGCAGGGCTTGGACTCATGAACTGTGAGATCATGACCTGAGCCGAAATCAAGAGTTGGCCCTTAATCGACTGAGCCACCCAGGCACCCCAACTGTGGGCATTCTTAAAGCTAATTTAAGGAGAGGAATCCAGCTGTGTCTGTCTGTCTCTTTTTAACTACATTACAATTGTGTTTTATTCTTGGATGATAACAGCTCCATTTTGGACAAATGTAGGGATATCTTTCTCTGAACAGGAGGGTAGAAAACTTTCTTTTTCTGCTTACCTCATGTCATCCTTTGTGTCTGTTGGTCGATTCCAGAAAGTTGCTCCGAAGTCCTTCAAGCATGCTTGTGATGAATAGAGGTGTCTGCCATCTGCTGGAATTTCAGTGACTAGCAGGCCTCTTTTTTTTTTTTTTTTTGAGAAACATTTTTTGGGGATACCTGGCTGGCTCAGTCCATGGAGGGAGAGAATGACTCTTGATTTTGGGGTGGTGAGTTCAAGCCCCACACTGGGTATGGAGCCTACTTGGAAAGAAAAAAAAACATGGATTTTTTTTTCTTTTGCTTTGGGGACTTCATGTTAAACATTTGGGGATACCTGGTATGTACCAGACATAGCCCATGACATTAAAAGGCTTCGTGTCTTTCACAAGGACTTGTTTCAGTAAGTTGAGACCATGAACTAGCTGGGCTCCCTCTCCATCCTCTCCTCCCTTTCCCACCTCAGTTGCATTGATCATTGAGATCTCTCCACAGTAATAGTTTAGGGAGAAAGAAGAAAGGAAATGCTAGGAATCAGCTGAATGAAGGTAACAGATTGGACGAGATGAATGAGAGAAAGGAGGTTTGTTGCAAGGTGCCCCTACATGGCTTGAACACTGTTTTCACTGAGTTGTTGGGCCTTCCCTTAGGTTCACAGATGGAATCTACCCTGCTGGGAAGCAGATTACAAGGAAGATAGGTAGGGCTTGAGAGAGAAGTATGAATTTGAAACAAACGGAGTCTTTGCAGAGATGTGACTGACAAGAGGCTAAGAAACCAGTTGGTGGGGTAAAAACTGTGGGCAATCCTATGTGAAAGTTGAAATGGTGCTTTATCTGGAGCGGAAAAGTTTCCAAGTAAAATCTTGAAGGATATTTATGGAGATTAGGATGTGAGAGCAAAGGGATATGAAATACTTACTTTGAAGTCCTCAGAATTTCTTTAGCTTTATTTATTGTATTAGCATCACTGTATTAGAGTTGGAAGGAAACTTTGTCCAATTTCCTGATTTCACAGAGAAGGAAACAGGCAAAATAAAGTTGATTCTGAATTCTTTCTTGCAATTATGTTTGCTTCCCAGATAAAGTATTTGTTGCTCAGGGACAAGAATAATATTCCGTATTTTTGTCGTATTCCCCCAGCCCAGTGCCCAGATTGTGCTGTACAGAGTAGACACCCAAAACTTGACCAATGAAGAGTCCAGAAAATTGCATTGCGCACACAGCAGGTCAATATGTAGTAATTGACTAGAACAGTATTCAAATAATAAATGAAAAACTCGTTCCTTTTTGGATAGAATGAGGTGGGAATTTTAACTGATGTCTTATTTAAAAAGATGGTTTCTTTGACATTAATTTGTGGGTGGGGAGGGGCAGAAAGCGAGAGAGTCACAGAATCAGAAGCAGGCTCCAGGCTCCAAGCTCTCAGCACAGCGCTTAACGCAGGGCTCGAACGCATGGAGGGTGGGATAATGACTTGAGCTGAAGTCGGATGCTTACCCAACTGAGCCACCTAGGAGTCCTGTAACTAATGCCTTTCAGTGCTTGGTTTCCTCCTCAAGGATTTTAAGACAAGGTTCTTGAGTAAGATATGACTACTTCCTAGGAACCAGGGATATAACTTCCGCAGCGACCTCAACCCGGGGCCTTGGGTGGCCAAGCCGACTCTATACTCCCGGAAAGTGCTTTGAAAGTGGAATTCCCCGGTCGAAATGAGACAGCCAAGTCCGTTGCCAGCGCGGGGCAGCCGGGAACCGGCACAGACTCCGGTCTCCAGCAAGCCCGCACTTCCGGGTGCGGAAGGGTGGGTCCAGGGGCGGGGCCTGTGTGTCAGTCGGCGCGAGGTCCGCCTACCCCTCCGGAGCCACGCCTATACTTCGCGCAGGCAGCCAGTCGGCCCTGCCGGATCGCTGGCCGGCGGGGAGGAGTGGGGCCGGGAGACAGCGCGCTGGCTGGCGGGCCGTGGAGGGCGGGGTGCACGCGCTCCAACGCTTCCTCGTCCAGTGCTGTTCCTGCGCTTGCGGCTGGTCGGCCCGCGGCGGCGCAGAGCGGAGCCGGCGAGGGCGGGGGGGCCCGGCAGGGCGGGGGCCGGAGCTAGCCGGGCCGGGGCCGGAATGCCCCTGTTCTTCTCCGCGCTGTTGGCCTTGCTGTTGGTTGCGCTCGGCGCCGTCTTCTTAGGCCGGTGAGGGGACCCCTGCTATAGCGGGTGGGGGCTGGGGAAGAAAGAGAGACTGAGGAGGGGGCGCGCGCTGGAAGGGCGCGCGGGAGGGGAAGGGGCTGGAGGGGACGGTGCGCGGGCGGCGGAGGGGGAGGGCCCAAGGAGGGCCGCGGAGGGGTCGCGCGGCAAGGGGAGGGCTTGAGCGGGGGTGTACGACCCGAGCTGACGCCGAGGAACTGGTAGTAGGGGAGCCTGAGGGAGCGGGCGAGGCCTGAGGGGATGCTGAGGCTCTGAGCTGAGTGTGTGTGTGTGTGTGTGTGTGTGTGTGTGTGTGTGTGTATGTAGAGGGGCCCGGCTTGGTGGTGGTCACTCTTTCTCCCACCACACGCCCGAGTGTACCCTTCACCGAGTGCAGAGGGCACCTGCAGCCTCGCCCTGGGAGCCGGAACAGGTCTGGCTGCCCAGGGGAGAACGGATTTGAGCTGGCCGGGTGTGACCCCACAGTGCCTTCTCGCTGACATCTGTCTAGAGGGCGGAGACAGAGACCCTGTGGGGGAGTACTTGATGGCACATCTGACAAGGTTGCCTGTATTTCGACATCTCTTGGGGCCTCTTCTTTCTTCATCTGGGGTTCCTAAGGGTTGGGAGGATTGCTTTCTTTGTCCCCAACTTAAGAGTCGGACTGTAGTTTGTCTGATTTCATTTGAGTGAAGGGGACACTCCAGGATTAGGGTCTTGATCTTTGTTGCTGAGTGTAAGTGACAGAATGCTGTTTGGGGAGACCGGAGAATTGCCCAGAAGATCCAGGTTTAGGACGTGACCTTTTTGCAAGACCTTCTAGGACCAGCAAAGAATGGGGAAAGCCAATATTGGGAGAGGGTCCTATGAACTCACAAGGATTTTTCTGCAGGTGGTTTGTGGTCCGATTGGCCACCAAGTGGTGTCAGCGGAAGCTGCAGGCGGAGCTAAAGATCGGCTCCTTTTTTTGGATCCAGAATGTCAGCCTTAAGTTTCAACAGCACCAGCAAACAGTGGTGAGTCTTGGGCAACTCCCTGGGTACGTGTGGATGGACCCAGCTGAATTTCAACTTCTTATTACTTTCTAAGAAAATTCTGGGTGACTTTCCTGGTTACCCCAGCCTTGTCACCCCTTTGCCAAGATATTAAGAATTAGTTTGGAAATGCTGGGATCGATGCAAATTGTTGAGTTAAAAATGCTTATACGGCACAGAGTGTTCAGGGTACAATAAGAAAGATACAGAAGCAAGCACAGAACGAAGATAACAGGATATAGAAGAGCTTACTGTTCTAATTTAAGAAGGGAAAAGGCAATGTATCCATGAAAGAAAAATATTAAGCCTGCTGAACCAACGTCATTGTGAAGAGCAGGATAGTGCTCAGGAGAGAAGCTGGTGGAAATGGAGTGGAGAATATTTAGCGGAAGAGCTCTAGCACTTCCTCCTTGTAGAACCTTTCCTGTCTGTCAAGCTGCTGATGGCTTACCTGGCAGCTAATGGACAAAGCTTTCTCCCATGCTGTTTTAGGAAATTGATAGCCTGTGGATTTCCAGCAAACTCCTTAGCCATGATCTGCCGTGAGTACTCTACATTCTCACTCTTCCCTCGGGGAATCTTTTGGGATTGGAGTTTGCAGAATGGCATTCTACAGAGGCCTCACAGCCCAGTGAGGGGGCTGGGGTTTTGCTGACGTCTCTCCATTAGCCTGGAAGCTATTTTGTGAGACAGATGCTGATAACTACTATGAGACTGTTCTCCATAATTTGAGCTACGTTTCTAGGGAGGTTGGGAGAGTGAATTTGAGGCGAGGGAGGAGACTGTTAGGGAAGGGATGGCCCTGATGATAGTGAGGTTTCTCTTCTGAGCAGACGCTATGTGGCATTGTGCTTTGGAGAAGTGCGTATCAGAACGGACCTACAGAAGGTTTCTGGCCTGTTTGCCCCATTTTCCCAGAGCACTGGGGTGCATCAGAAGGAACTGTCCCCCTTTAGTCCATCCTTACTGAAGATCTTCTGTCAGGTGAGATACCGCTCCCAGTTCCCGGGACTGTAGTGGGGATGGCTGGCTTTGTTGTCATGGGTGGATTTTTCCACTCTTTTGGGAACACAATATCAAGAGCTACTTCTTATTCTTTCTCTACTAGAGGGGAAAGGTAGTACCTTGATATTAATCATTATTCTTCTTTGCTTCTTCTAGCTGTTCTCCATTCATGTAGATTCTATAAACATCATGGTTCTCCAGGTGGCTACTTCTGAGTCCTTGTGGCACATTCAGATCAGAGAAGGCAGCTTTCTTTTGGATAGTGATGGGAAAAGGTAACCATTGGGTAGAAGAGGGTCTCATAGTTCTGTTCTTATAGTTGTTTCAGGGCAGGTGGATGTCAAAATTTTCCTATTAAGGTGTTAGGTTTTCATCCTGTAGCATTTGTGGGGAGGTTGAGATTAGGCATTCCTCCTTGCCTTGTTCCTTTCAGCCAGTAGAGCTTGACTGAAGTTAAATGGTGAGGAAAGGGGCCAGGTGCTCTTAATTTTTTCTTTTTCCTTCCCCAGGTTAAAATGTGAGGTGAGCCTAAATCAGATCAACAGCAAAGTTCTGAAGAGTGGCCAGTTGGTGAGTATGATCGTTTGGATGCCTTGTTTCCTTCTGGGCGTAAGATATGAAAGAGCTTACATTCTAGATTCTGCGTTCTCGTGCGGATTCTCTCAAGGTGGCGTTCCAGACCATTGGATTTTGACCCCAGACTCCCTACTTCTTAATACCTTAGAGGCTTATGCTCCCTGCAGGAGGACACCTGCCTAGCGGAGCTCTCACTGGCCCTGAAGTTGTGTCTAGAGGTGGGCATCAGCAGTCGGCGGCTGAAGGCGATCACTGTGGATATGTGGACACTCCATGCTGAGCTGCATGAGGGCCTTTTCCATAGTCAGCTGCTGCGTCAGAGCCCAAGCCTCGTAGCCAAACCTGTTCCTTGTTCAGGTAAAGCCCCGGTCAGTGAGCTGCTTGGCCACCCTGTTCTCTGATTATTCTGGAAGTAGATGAACATCGTGGTCTCGGTACTCATTTAGGTGTGATTTGTCAGTCTTCATGGCCTTTGACCCCAATGATAGCTAAAGAAAGTAGGGCATTTACTTGTGGCACGTAAAAGAGCTAACATTTATTCGGTAATTATTTTGAATTAGATTTGTAGTACGAGTTTTATGTATGGTCTCTCACTAAATTCTCACCATTTCACACATGAGGAAACTGAAGGCTGTGACTTGACTGAGGTTATATAGTTAGTCAGTAGTAAAAATGGAGTGTAAATGATTTGGTCCTAAAGTCTATATCTTTTATATTCTATCAGCCTGGTCCCCATACTATATTTTAGACTCTGGGGAAGGAAGTACAGCAGGTGCCTGGATCTCTAGGATATTGGCCTTGTGGCCTGAGATTGGGCATTGGGTTAGCCTGTTTTATGTGGGAAGACGCGACCAACGAGGACAGGGCCTTTTGGGAGACTTGAGTGTGTTCAGGACTCATGGCTCCTGTGTCACTCATTCATGTTTTCAGAGGTAACAGAGAACCTGGTTGAGCCAACTCTGCCTGGCCTGCACCTCCTTCAGCAGCTGCCAGACCAGGTCCAGGTGAAGATGGAGATCACAAGTGTGGTGCTGTCCATGAACAGTCAAAAGAGGTGAACTCTCTCCTGGCACAGAAGTATGGAGAGTGGTAGTTGGAGCTGTATGCTGGGGTCTCTGTAACCAGCCTAGTAGCTGCACTCAGCTGGCCTGTGGGGAGGAAGGGCGTAAGAATGGCATCCTCTGTGTTTCTGAGCCAGAGTCTGTCTCTCGTGCAGGCACCTGAATTGGACGCTGAAGCTGCTGCATTTCCTCTACCACCGTGATGAGGATCAGCTGCCTCTTCGAAGCTTCATGGCAAACTCTGATATGGCACAGATGAGCACGGAACTCCTGCTGAAAGGTTCATGGGTGGGGATATTGGTACTGAGAGTATCAGACACTCTTTCCCCTGTGCCCCATTTGGTCTTCTGAATTTAATATCAGCGTAACTGGAGCTGGAGAGGAGGGAATATACTGAGAGAAGATAGCCCCAATTCATGGGTTTTGGTGATAGTCTGTTATCTGCTTGCCTGCCTCTGACCCTCTCCTAGTTTTAGGTTTTGTTTCCCCAGTGTTCTTCTCTGATCTGCCCTTTACCCTTACAGATGGGCTGTTGCTGTCCCAGAGCCGGCAGCGCATTGTCTGTCTCAACTCCCTCAAGGCTAACGTGCAGGTGTGATGACTGTGATACCAAGAATCATTCCTTTCTCTGCTCTCTCCCTGTCTCGTTGCATTGTGAGCTAATGAGATAAAACCTGAGCCTACAGTGCCGGTATTTATTTCCAGGTGACCACCATTGACCTCTCAGCTTCCCTGGTTTTGAATACCTGCATTATTCATTACCGGCACCAGGAATTCTCTCACTGGCTGCACATGCTAGCACTGGAGACCCAAGGGTCTAGTGCATCTGCTCTTAAGCAAAGAAAAAAAAGGTCAGTGTAATCTTTTTCAGCCACCTTCTTATCACGTGGATTCTCAGATTCTTTTGGTCTAAAGCGGCGTATTGTGTTAAATGTGTATTTGATTACTTCAGTAGCAATTCTATTTTATAGATCTTCCCCATTACACTAGTCTCTTTGACAGTAGGATGAGGTCCTTTTTGCTTTTATGTCCTTATTGCCCGGCACAGTGCCTTACTATATAAAATAAATTGTTGAACTGAACTTCAGTGATCCACAGTATCTTGTCTGCCTTACATTTTAAGGTGATAGGTCACGTCAACAGTGTCCTCTCTTGCTGCATTGTTAAGCTCTCTTAAGAGAACTTAAGGTTAATGGCTTGGAAGCAGTGCTCCTTGGTTGTATTAGATTGAATCATACAGTATGCTGATGTTCATATTTGACATTCAGATCTGACCTATGAAACGGCAGTCTCATCTGGTTCAACCTAATAACTGTGGCATTCCTGCAGATGTCCATTGGGAGTAGCAGCAAGCTGACAAGTTCAGTCTTTTAATTTTCTAGTTGCTCTCCATCCTAAGAATCAACAACCAAACTCACCTTGACTTTTGAGAGCTTCGGGGATCTTCTCCATAATAGGAAGCTGGAATTCTCTTCCTTCTCACATAGTGCTGTTTTGTCCCATTGCAGAACCTTCCCCCAGATCCTGGCTCCCATCATCTTCAGCACCTCCATCTCCAATGTCAACGTTTCCATTCAGCTTGGTGATACACCACCCTTTGCCTTGGGATTCAATTCCATCTCTCTAGGTGAGGCTCTGCTATGGAAAAGGAGCAAGAATCTGTCCATCAGTGAAGCTGGGCCTACTTGATGGCCACAGCGGTTCCACAGAACTCTCTCCCGCCTTCTTTGTTCAGATTACCAGCACCTGAGGCCACAGAGTATTCATCAGCGGGGCGTCCTAACTGTGGACCACCTCTGCTGGCGGGTGGGCAGTGACTCTCACATCCAGCGGGCACCCCACCCGCCCAATATGCACGTTTGGGGTGAGGCACTTGTCCTGGACTCCTTCACACTACAGGTAGGTGGGGACTTTGGTGAACAGAGGCCCTTGTAGTTTCCTTGTCCTGCTGTGCTTTGGAGCATGGAGCACCTTCTTGGCAGAATATGATGCATCAGAGTATTACAGAACTGTGTGTCCGTCTGTTCCTAATGGGGCTCCCTCTGCTGCTTTTCCAGGGTAGCTATAACCAGCCTTTGGGCCTGTCTAGCACCCAGTCAGATACCCTCTTTCTTGACTGTACCATCCGAGGACTGCAGGTAGAAGCGTCAGATACTTGTGCCCAGTGTCTCTCTCGCATTTTATCCTTGATGGACACGCAATCAGGGAAGTCCGCGGTCACTAGACAGTCTTCATTTGGGGAGTCTGTGTCACTGCTGTGGAAGGTGGACTTGAAGGTGGAGGACATGAACTTGTTCACCCTTTCTGCCCTGGTTGGTAAGTGGGACAGGAAGTCTGTACCTACTGGTACCTTAGCTTGTAACCTAAGCAGACTATGCTGGTTCAGTCTGCGCATTCTCATTTAATGAAGCTGATTATGTGAATTTTTCTTTTTTGTTTATTTAGTTTTATTTTTTTAATGTTAATGTTTGGGGGGGAGAGAGAGAGCAAGCACATGTGCGTGTGCAAGCAGGGGAGGGGCAAAGAGAGAGGGAGACCCAGAATCCAAAGCAGGCTCCAGGCTCTGAGCTGTCAGCATAGAGCCTGACATGGGGCTGGAACTCACAAACTGCGAGATTGTGACCTGAGCCGAAATTGGACACTTAACTGACTGAGCCACCCAGGCGGCCCGTGATTACATGAAATTTTTCTAAATTAAAGGCATGAGATACTGGAAGGTCTTATGTAACTATTGGGTTTCTTGCTGTTTCTTGAAGGTCTATAGGAGTATTAAGTATTAGGCAAGGTTTATTTTAAAAAAGGGGGGTGGAGGAGTGGGGAGAACGGGTAATGGGCATTGAGGAGGGCACTTGTTGGGATGAGCACTGGGTGTTGTAGATAAGCCAATTTAACAATAAATTACATTACAATTTAAAAAAAAAGTAAAATCATTATTAGTAAAAAGAAGCCTTGGGGCACCTGGCTGACTCAGGTGTCCAGCTTCGGCTCAGGTCATGATCTCACAATATGTGAGTCCAAGCCCTGCTTCAGGCTGTTTGCTGTGGGCACAGAGCCTCTTCTGATCCTCTGTCCCCCTCTGCCCCTTCCCCTCCCCTGTTCACACAGGCGTGTTCTCTCTCAAAAATCAAATAAGCGTTAAAAAAAGAAAACCTTGATAGTTGATCAAGAAATTGATTTTTTTCGGGGCACCTAGGTGGCTCAGTCGGTTAAGCATCCGACTTCAGCTTAGGTCATGATCTCACGGTTCGTGGGTTCGAGCCCCGCATCAGGCTCTGTGCTGACTGCCAGCTCAGAGCCTGGAGCCTGTTTCAGATTCTGTGTCTCCCTCTCTCTCTGACCCTCCCCTGCTCATGCTGTCTCTCTCTCTGTCTCAGAAATAAATAAAACATTAAAAATTTTTTTTTTTAAAAAGATTGATATTTTTCTTTCCTCGTGTATTTAGTTCTTGAGTGTAACTGGTATGTCTCTGGGCACTTCATAGCAGTTAAGGAGCTGCTTTGGCTCTGCCAGATTTAGGTAGGTTAAGTCAGGAGAGGAAAAATCTCCCTCAGACATGAGGAATGATCTTCGAGGGGGATAGGTAATGCAGAAAGCTAGAGTGAAGGGAATGAATAAGAAAGGAGAGTGAGGGCTGAAGCTGCCATTTGAGAGCCGCGAACCGATGTGGACATGGTTTCTGGCTGCTAGGTGCTTCCGAGGTCCGACTGGACACACTGACTGTCCTGGGAAGTGCAGAGACCTCCACTGTGGGCCTCCAGGGCCTTGTGCTTGCGCTGGTGAAGTCCGTCACAGAGAAGATGCAGCCCTGCTGCAAGGCTCCTGACATCCCCACTCCCGTGCTCAGCCTCTCCATGCTCTCCATCACCTACCACAGCAGCATCCGCTCTCTGGAGGTACTGCTTCTGTGGGGAGGTGGGGGCAGGTTGGCTCTGCCAAGGCTTAGCGCATTCCCTGGCCTTTTGAGTCTGGTGTGAAACTCAAACAGTGAGAAATAGGACGCCATGTGTTGTCCTTTGTGTCCTTGCTTGTTCTGTACGTTTTTAACTCTTTATTGTGGAATGTAAAATATACACACAGAGAACGTAGGAACTTGTACGTATCCATACCCAGCTTCAGCAATTCTCAACTTAGGACCAGTGTGTTTCAGCTACACTCCCCCACCTACCTCCCGCTCTGCGATTCTTTTGAAGCAGACTTTTACCAGACATATAATTTCAACTGGAAATATTTCAGTGCCTATCTCTGAAAAAATAAGGGGCTTTTTACAGATCATGATCTGGTGTTATTTTGCTAAAGCACTCAGCTATTAAAAGGCTGGGGGGGGGGTGCCTGGCTGACTCGGTTGATAGAGCATGCAACTCTTGATCTTGGAGTTTTAAGTTCAAGCCCCACGTTGGGTGTAGAGATTACCTAAAAATAAAATCTTTAAATGGAAGTAAATAAAAATAAAAGGCTGGAAGGGCTCTAAAGAGGCCCTGGAGGCCCTGGTGAGTTTTAAGAGGCTCTCCAAGATTTTTCTCCTCAGGGTATCAGGTGGACATGGAACCCACGTAAGAGAGGAGTGGGATATCTTCCTAATTGTAGGACTCCAGTTTCCTTTGGAAACTGAAGAGTTGCCTTTTTAGAGGCTGGAACTCAAAGGAATTTTTCTGTTCTGGGACTTAAGTTTTCTCTGCTTCACTGTTCAGAATTGACTTTGTTTTTCAAGCCAACAAGGACTTCCTTCTTTGAGGCCGACTTTTAATTATAAGTCAGTTGCTGTATTGACTTGTGTGGTCAGTCCTTTCTATACTTTTTAAGAACTAAGTCAAGATGTAATCAATGCCTAAAACATTTTCAAGTTGATTGTTGCAGGGTTATTATATGGAGTGAGCCAGTTATAGAAAGATAACTCATAGACAGAAACATGAAGCCAAATGATTTATCAAGTATCTGCTCTATGTACTGGGTATCCTATGGTAGATATTAAAGAATCGACACACACGATCTCTCCTCTCAGTTCAGAATCCAGTTGAGAATTCAAAAGTGTGAGTGCCCTTACATACGAGATAAATAAGAGCCATTAGCTTGGCGCATTCATGCTAAGGGGAACAAGGCAAGTAGTTGATGTGGTTATTCAGGAAATACTTCTGAGTGGAGGTGGTTCTTGACCCGGGTCAGCTCTCCTGTTCTGGGATACTGTAACTGACAGGTCCCTTGCTCTTGCTCCCTGAAGGTTCAGTGTGGTGCAGGGCTGACCTTGCTTTGGAGCCCCCCAGATCACATGTACCTGTACCAGCACGTCCTGGCCACCTTGCATTGCCGAGACCTACTAAGAGCCACTCTGTTTCCCGAGACTGTTCCACTACTTGCACCAGGGACTCCAGAGGCCGCGTCTGGGCCCGAAGGCCATCTCCCCGAGCCACCTCCCCCAAAGCGGCTCCTCAGCCTGACCCTAGAGGTGAGCACAACTAAGCTGACAGCTTTTGTAGCTGAGGACAAGTTCATTACCCTGGCTGCAGAGAGTGTGTCGCTGAGCAGGCACGGGGGTTCACTGCAGGCCTACTGCCCAGAGCTGGCCGCCGGCTTTGACGGCAACAGCATCTTCAACTTCAAGGAGGTGGAGGTACAGCTGCTACCTGAACTAGAGGAGATGATCCTCCACCGGAACCCCTTCCCTGTGCTGCAGACCCTCCGGAACCGTGTTTGGCTCCTGTCCCTGGGTTCAGTCTCGGTGGAGTTTCCTTATCAGTATGATTTTTCTCGAACTCTGGATGAAGCCGTGGGAGTTCAGAAATGGCTGAAGGGGCTGCATCGAGGAACTCATGCTCAGGCTTCTCCGAACCCTGCCCCACTCCCACCGGATCTACTCTTGAAGGTTCAGCACTTCTCATGGGTTTTCCTGGATGACATTTTTGAGGTGAAACTTCGTGATAACTATGAACTGATGAAGGATGAGAGTAAGGAGAGTGCCAAAAGGCTGCAGTTGCTGGATGCCAAGGTGGCTGCCCTTCGGAAGCAACATGGGGAGTTACTGCCAGCCCGCAAAATTGAGGAGCTCTATGCCTCTTTGGAACATAAAAACATTGAGATCTACATTCAGCGCTCCCGTCGTCTCTATGGCAACACACCTATGCGCCGGGCACTGCTCACGTGGAGCCTGGCAGGGCTGGAGCTGGTAGCTCTGGCAGATGCCTCCTTCCATGGGCCTGAGCGTGTGATAGAGCAGGTTCAAGAGCTTGATCCAGGCAGCCCTTTTCCTGCTGAGGGAGTCGATCTTGTCATTCAGTGGTGTCGTATGCTCAAGTGCAGCGTTAAGACGTTTTTGGGTAAGTAGTACTTCCTTATTTGCGGAGTCTGGTGTTTGCCCTCAGAGCTTCAGGAAGCTCTTGGAGAGGATGCAGAGGAGCTCAGTTATATTGGGAACTGTGGTTTGGGGATGGGTGGAGTGGGATGAGTGGGCTCCCCTTCCCTTTCTTTGTTCCTGAATTTCACCCTGAAACTGCTTGACCGACATAAAGGGACGGCTAACACAGTCGTCTGCAGGGTTAGCGTACCTCCTGGATCTCAGTGTTGTTCCCCTCACTGTCTTCTCAGTCTCTCCATGCCCTTTTCCAGCTATTCTACAAACTGCCAGCTCTCGTTCTCTCAGATGACTTTGTTAAATAGATGGGTAAAAGTAGTGGTGGGGGAGAAAACGTTCGAGGATATTGAGACAGTCCTCTGAATAGCCAGCGTGTATATCTCTGTAATAACAGTTCGGATAAGAGATTATCCCCGGTACCTGTTTGAGATCCGTGACTGGCGGCTGATGGGTCGACTTGTGGGCACCGAGCAGAGTGGTCAGCCTTGCTCCCGGCGGCGGCAGATCTTGCACTTGGGGCTTCCGTGGGGTAATGTGGCAGTAGAGAGGAACATGCCCCCGCTCAAGTTCTACCATGACTTCCGCTGTGAGTAGAGGAAGGCAGCTGGTTTGGCTGAGGAGGTTGTGATGGCTGGGATGGGAGACTAGCTGAGGCCCTTCTGGAGCGAAGAAAGAAGTCGCGTAACAAGCTGTACCCTTTGCCCCTCTATCCCAGCGGAAATCTTCCAGTACACAGTGGTATGGGGCCCGTGCTGGGATCCAGCCTGGATGCTGATTAGCCAATCTGTGGACCTCTTGACCAAGCCTTCAGCTGACCCCAGCCCACCCTTGCCCTGGTGGGACAAAAGCCGTCTTCTGCTCCATGGGGACTGGCACATGGACATTGAACAGGCAAATCTCCACCAGCTGGCTACTGAGGTGAGGGGTTCCAGAGGAGTTATTAGGATGGTATGGTTGGCGCCTGTATAGCACATGGAGGGGGGTGCGAAGAGAGAAAGGTACTGATTTGGGAGATTTGGGTGGAACTTGTATCCAGATCTCACCAAGTTGTTGGGGACGGTTATAGGACCCATACAACACAACTGAGAATATGCACTGGGAGTGGAACCACCTGTCTTTTCATTGGAAACCTGGTCAGTTTGTGTTCAAGGGTGACTTGGATGTCAACGTGAGAACAGCTTCTAAGTGAGTGGAGTAATGCCTCAACAGGGTGAGGGACTCAGGTCGGAGGGAGTGGGGAAGAGCCAGGGATTTGCAAGTGACCAGGGCACTGAGAGCCGGGACTCTGTTGTGAGACAGGTATGATGACTGCTGCTTCCTTCACCTGCCTGACCTCTGCATGACACTGGACCTGCAGTGGCTGTGCCATGGGAACCCCCATGATCACCATGGTGTCACTCTGCGTGCCCCCGAGTTCCTGCCTGAGGTGCCCTTGGGCCAGCTCCATGACTCCTACCGGGCGTTCCGCTCTGAGAACCTCAATCTCTCCATCAAGATGGATCTGACCCGGCACAGTGGGAGTGAGGCTTGGGTCTGGGCGACGGGAGGAAGGGCTGGGAGGATGGGCTTATGCACCAAAGACTTCAACTTGACCCTTTGGGGAGGGGATAGGGAAAGCAAGGGAGGATTTGGATTAGGATCTTTTCTGAGAGAGGGTTGGTGAAAACAAAGCTTAGATCTTTAAAAGGAAAGGGTATTGGGGATAGTGTGAGGCCGCATGCTGTTTGGATTGTTAAACTTCTAAAAGCTGAAGCTAGCTTTATCTCTGTGTTTTAACCACAGGTAGGAAATGTCTGTCCTTTCTTTTGCAGCGATATCCCAGCCCCGGATTCTGCTGTATAGTAGTACCCTGCGCTGGATGCAGAACTTCTGGGCAACTTGGACTAGTGTTACAAGGCCTATCTGTAGGGGAAAGCTCTTCAATAACCTGAAACCCAGCAAAAAGAAACTCGGCCAGCACTACAAGCAGCTTTCCTATACCGCGCTCTTTCCCCAGCTACAGGTCAGGTTCTACCAGCCCTGGTGACATCTTTAGTTCTTTCCCCTTCCCTCGTTCTCATTTTTTCTCATCTTAATCATCTGATGCCTCTCTCTGCTCAGTGTTACACTCTCTTGTTGCCAGGTGCATTACTGGGCCTCGTTCGCGCAGCAACGGGGCATCCAGATTGAGTGCAGTCAGGGCCATGTCTTCACTAGAGGGACTCAGCGGCTTATCCCTCAAGGTAAGGTCAAAGACTGCTTCCATTGTTCCTGTCCTATTCCTTGCCCTCTTTGCCCTTCTCATGTCTCTCCCTTCTTTCTGTCCCGCACTGCTCTTCTGTACTGGTCTGCATGGGTTCTGTATGCCTCCTTTTCTCAGCGGGCACGGTGATGCGGCGTCTCATCTCTGACTGGAGTGTGACCCAGATGGTTAGTGACCTAAGTCAGGTGACTGTTCACCTGATGGCTTCACCCACTGAAGAGAATGCTGATCACTGCCTTGATCCCTTGGTAACAAAGACTCACCTACTGAGCCTGTCCTCCCTCACCTACCAACGGCACAGCAATCGCACGGCTGAGGAGGTACCTCCTGACACAGTCTCTTTACTACCCTATTTGTATCAGTAGGTGTTGTAGTCCGCTCGGGCTGCTATAACAACACACCAAAGAATGTGTGCCTTGAGCAACAGAAATTTCTCGCAGTTCTGGAGTCTGAGAAGTCTAAGATCAGAGTGCTGACACAGTCCGATTCTGGTCAGGGCTCTCTTCCTGGCTTGTAGACAGTTGCCTTCACTGGGTCCTTACATGGCAGGAAAAGAGAGGGGAGAGCATGCTCTCTGGTGTCTCTCATAAGGGCACTAATCTGATCATAAGGGCCTCACTCTTGTGATCTCCTATAAACCTAATTACCCCCTAAAAGTCACATCTCCAAATATTATCACATCGGGGATTATGGTCTCAACATGTGAATTTTGAGAGGGACACAGTTCAGTCCACAGCAGTAGTTTTCAGGCAGAGTCCTGGGTAATGTTTCTAACTGCATTCTACGCATACATATCATTACCATATGATGAACTCACGATTATCATTTGTATCAGCGTACCTCTTTTTGAAAATTCCTTTTCTCTCTCCCTCTCTAAAGACAGTCTCTTGCCTTTTAGGAAACAGTAAAATGTTTTTTCTAGCACCTTATTTGGTATTTTTTGTTGTTATTTTTTTTTTCCTAATTAAGGAAAGATTTTATGTTGAAATTTTCTTTTTCTTTTCTTTTGTAAAGTAGGCTTTGCACCCAAGGTGGGGCTTGAACTCATGACCCTGAGGGCAAGAGCCGTGTACTCTACTGACCGAGCTAGCCAGGCGCCCCATAGGTTGAAATTTTCTGAATCCTTTAAACTATAGTGGATATAGTTAGAATGTAATCTAATGCACAAACTAAGACCACTTAGTTTTTCTTTCTCTGGGGTCTTCTTGTCTCCCCCCAGAACAGATTTCTTGTTCAACAAGCTTGTTTTCTTGCCTCTGCAGTTGTGGTCCAGGAGAAATGGTGGGAATTTCCATGCTACCTTGTGGTTCTTTTCCTGTTTCTTAGGAGCTCTCTACTCGAGTTGGGGATCCTGCCTTTCATACACACCAGCTGCACTTGGTAGATTTACGGGCTTCCTGGACAACCACCAATCGGGACATTGCGTTTGGCTTATATGATGGCTATAAAAAGGCAGCTGTACTCAAACGTAATCTCTCTACTGAGGCCCTGAAGGGGTTAAAGATTGATCCCCAGATGCCAGCTAAAAAGCCAAAGCAGAGCATTCTGACCAGTGCCCCAGCCCCACCTCCCGTCAGCACTCCCAGCTTTAGTGGACAGCCTGATAAGGGCTCCTCAGGAGGTAAGCTGGGGGAAAGCAGACTTTGTAGAGTTATGTGTAGGGTATGTGCATGGGATTGGACGGGAACTGGGAGGACTAAATCATGGCTCGTTCCAATTAATTTATTTTTTATTTTTTTAAAGATTCTTTTTTCTTAATATATTTTTTTAATGTTTTAATTTCTGAGAGAGAGAGACAGCGTGAGCAGGGGAGGGTCAGAGAGAGAGGGAGTCACAGAATCTGAAGCAGCCTCCAGGCTCTGAGTTAGCGGTCAGCACAGAGCCTGATGCGGGGCTCGAACCCACGAACCGTGAGATCATGACCTCGGCTGAAGTCGGACGCTTAACCAGCTGAGCCACCCAGGCACCCCTGGCTCGTTCCATTTAGAGATAGAAATGAAAACTACCGTTTTTCCATGTTAGGTCACCTCTGACTTACATAGCCATGAGATGGGGGCATTTAAAGGGTATGATCTTGTGGTAAGGAAAAGAGGATCATGAAGGAATGATGGGGCCAAAATGAGATGAGTAAGGGAAAAAAAGGATTAACGAATTGTTATGTGGTTTGATGAATTAGTTTGTTCAGTCAACCAATATTGAGTACTTAACAGGCATAAAGCACCATGCTGGGTTCAGTGAAAGATATAAAACGAATGACATTCTACTTGCCTCAACAAGTTTATCATCTCTGGATGAGCTAATCTCATTCACTCAATCACTCATTCATTCATAGATTCATTTTAGCTTATTGAGGGTTTATAAATGCACCAGACATAACCCTAGGCATTAGGGATGTAAAGATGAAGAGAAGCTCAGAAACTAGTAGATAGACCTATAAGTTAATATTTCATTATGACCGTGCTTCGTAAGAATGTTTAAGAAGAAAGTATTTAAATTAGCATAGGGAAGTCTAGAAAAGCTTCCCAGAAAAGATCACTGAGATGGGCCTTAAAAGATGAATAAGAGTTTGGCAGCCAAGGAAAGAGGAGAGGGTATTTTAAGGAGAGGGAATAAATATAGAAGAATGCAAGTTCATGGTGAGTTTAAGAACAAGGTGGAAAGTAATGTATATCACAAGAGAAGAAAGTATATGGGAGTTCTTGACCGGGATGAAGGAGGGATTGTAATCAGGGAAAGGTTTACTGAGGAAAGTAGCATTTGAGCTGGACTCTGAAGGCTGAGTATGGTTTGAACATGTGGAAACAGGGAGGAAAGGCATCCTGAATAGGGGTAGATTTGGTAAAGCTCCGTATGTGCAAAGGAGAGTGAACAGTCTGTTTCAGTTGGCATAGTAACTAAGGCGAGGAGCAAGGGAAGATCCTGGAAAGGAAAGTGGCACGTAGACCATCAAAGGTCTTTCATGCAAGGCTAAGGCATTTTTGGTCCTTATTCAGTAGACAGCGGTGAACTACTGAAAGGTTTTGAATGGGGATGTGTCATCATGAGACTCCCCTTTTAGGAAGATAAATCTGGCAGCGCTGTGGAGGAGGACTGGCGAGAACGAAACTGGAGGTGGAGAGACAGATAAGGAAACTACTATGGTGTCCCAACAACGTGTAATGAGGGCCCGAACTTGGTAGAGGCCGTGGGAATGGAGATGAGGATAGAAATGTTGTTCTACGTGTGAAATTTGACAGCTAGTTGGAAGGAGTTAAAACAGAGAGAAAGCAATAATGGCTGACACTTTGAGTCTGGGACTCGCATGAGGGTAACAAAACATCAGAGAAAGGCGAGCCAGAGGCTAGTAAATACTAAACAAGTTCGGGGAGGTATAGTGTTGCTGAGTTCAGATTTGGACATGCTAAGTGTGTGGTACAAGTAGTGTACCTAGGTAATGTCTGACGAACAGCCGGTAATGAGGATCTAAAAGCTTAGTACTAGAGGTGAAGGCTTCGGGAGTTTCCGCATAGAGCTAAGAGGTAAGCCCAAGTAGATAATAATAGTTGCTTACCGTGTGGCAGGTACTGTGCAAAATACTTTTATATGTTATTGTATTAAATTCCCTCAAACAACCTTATGAGATAGTTACTATTATTTTACAGACAAGGGGACTGAGACACAGAGAGGTTAAAGCAAGCTGCTAAAGGTCACAATTGAGTGACTGGCAGAGATAGGATCTTAAACGCAAGCAGACGAGTCTGATTCTGGAGGCTGCTGTTAACCGTAAACCTCTTGTTAGGAAGACAAGGGAGCCTTAGGAGATACTTGTTTCTAAGACATGTGAGAAGAGGATTTAGAGACATAATCATAGGAAGCAGTAGAGCTATGAGAACACAGTGGCACTAACGGCAAAGGAGTGGTTTCACGTGTAAAGGAGTGGTCAGCAAACAACATTTAAAATAATACAAAATGAAAAATATAAGGAACAAAATGAGGAGAAAAAACATCCTAGAGTAATTCAGAGGTTGATATCCCTAAGAGAAAAAACACCACTGTTATATAGCATTTCTGAGTTTCTCTTGGGAATCAGTTATTTTTGTTAAAATTGAGGGGGAAATGAAAGGACAACCCTTATTTTGGCCTCGATGATCAAGGGGTGGAGTGGGTGGGCTGGAGTTGCAGGTTGCAGAGAATATTACCTAGTGAAATTGAAGGAAGATCAGTTTGGCCCTAGATGTGCTGCCTGTATCCCTTTGAGATTGTGACTCTTCTCCACATCCTATCTCTCTGCCAGGTGCCTACATGTTGCAGAAGCTGATTGAGGAGACAGACAGGTTTGTGGTGTTCACAGAAGAGGAGTCAGGTGTGAGTGACCAGCTGTGTGGCATCGCTGCCTGCCAGACAGATGACATCTATAATAGAAACTGCCTTATCGAGCTGGTGAACTGCCAGGTAACTTCTCTTTCCCAGGGCACCCCAGCACTGGGCTCGATCATAATCCTATGTGTTCACCTTCTCCCAGCGCCAAGTAAGAATGGGCAGGTAGAGCTCCAAAAGATTATTCTTTCCAGCAGGTATCTGGGATAATCCTTCCATTTCTAAAAACCCAGTGTTCGCCCAGTAAGCCAGAATTAGACCCAGGTGCACTCACTGGCACACTCCTTTCTCTAACCTTCTCATCTTCCCTGGTGGCCCTGGTGCTGTGATTCTGTTCCTGTCTGTGGCGTAGATGGTTCTTCGTGGAGCAGAGACAGAAGGCTGTGTCATTGTGTCAGCTGCCAAAGCTCAGCTGTTGCAGTGCCAACACCATCCAGCCTGGTATGGTGACACGCTGAAGCAAAAGACGTCCTGGACTTGCCTACTGGATGGCATGCAGTATTTTGCCACCACCGAAAGCAGCCCCACGGAGCAGGATGGCCGCCAGCTCTGGTTAGAGGTTAGTCAAGTACGGGAATTACAGGCAGTCCCTGATCTGTGGCTCGTGAGCACGTACGTAGTGCTTTTTTCCTTTCTTCTTTTTTTTAAATCTCTTGCTGGTGTTTTTTTTTTTAATTGAGAGGGAAATTCTCATTTCCCAGCACGAGAATAAAATGGGGTGGAAGTTTTTTACTTTTGAGAAGATTGCTGACTCTGCTAATAAATCACACTAATCAGCAGGCAGCCAAGAAAACAGGCAGTAAGTCTGAGAACTTTAGGTAAATACTTTATCTGCCCTTTCTCTGATTTCTCTTATGAAGATGTTTGATTAGTTTCAGCAAAGCAGTAAGGTTGAATACAAAGACTGCTTGTCTAGACTCAGTTTATGTGACTTCTAATACCACCTTTGCTGTTATAGTAGCCATGAGCCTTTGGGCGAGTCACTTTTATTTGCCCTTTTTTTTTTTTTTTTTTTAAGTTTATTTATTTATTTTGAGAGAGAGAGAGAGAGAGATGAGAGCAGAGGAGGGGCACAGAGGGAGGGAGAAAGAATCCCAAGCAGGCTCTGCGTTGTCAGCACAGAGCCCAATGTGGGGCTCAGACTCACAGCTGTGAGATCATGACCTGAACTGAAATCAAGAGTCTGAGGCTTAACTGACTGAGCCACCCAGGGACCCCAAGTCACCTTTATTTGTAAAATTGAGTTAATACTTCCTCCTCACAAGATCATTGAAAGGATCAAGTGTGAGAAACTGCTTTGAAAAATACAAAGCTTCATTTCGGCGGAAAATAATCACACCATTTTTAAGAAGTTATGTCAGAGGAGGTCTAAATGTGTGTCAAGATAACATTTTGTTAGATGGTAAAATTGTGAGCAGTTGGCAGGGGCTATAGATTTTCTTTTCAGCGTGGTAAAACTGAATTTGCTTTATAATTTCTAGGATATTATTTCAGAATTACTGGGAGATCTAATAGTTATGAGATGTACCTAGCCAGTACTTGGCATTGTTAATACTTATTTAACAGGTATAAGTGTCCACATTGTGCTGGGCATGGTACATCCAAACGAGTTACTGGATCTCGCTACATCTGTAAGGACCATTGAGATAACTTCATTTACCGTTCTACTCCGTGGGAAAAAGCTAATCCCTCTTCCCTCCTCCCTGCCTGGTGCTTCTTACTCCAACAGCTTTAGGACGCAATCTAAGCAACCTCAGGTGTAGTTACATACAAGGTAATCATTTAATCAAATATCAAGCCAAAAGTAAGGATCAGGCTATTGGTAATATGGGAGGAGGTCATGCTGATATAGTACATCTGTGATTCAGGCAAGCAGTGCTCTTTACCACCAGTCTCAGGAAGTAGGCATAGACAATGTAAACTACTCAGGCACAGGTGGGCAGGATGAGCAATGCAAGCTCTCTCTAGCATTTTCTGGGCCTCTGCTTCTTTTAGGCATGCCCTCTTTTGTATGTGAACCCTTTTTTTCCCTCAGGCTGTGATATTAGCATTAGAGTAGATATCCTTGTTTTTGTTGTTGTTTTCGCTTTCTTTAATTGAGGTATAGTTGACATATTAATTTCAGATGTACAACATAGTGACTTGACAATTACAAACATTATGAAATGTTCGCCAGGGCAAAGTATAGTTACCATTCTGTCACCAAAGTTTTTACAGTATTATTGGCTATATTCCCTATGCTGTACTTTTCATTTCCATGACTTATTTTATATCTGGAAGTATATACCTCTTAATCCCCTTGACTTATTTCACCTATTCCTCCAACCCTCCTCTCCTCTGGGAACTACCAGTTCTTTATATTTATGAGTTTACTTCTCTTTTTGTTGTTTGTTTTTTAGGTTCCCTATATAAGCAAAACCGTACAGGATTTATCTTTGTCTGATTTTACTTAGGATAATATCCAAAAATGGCAAGATTTCATTCCTTTTTATGACTGAGCAGTATTCCATTGTGAATATATAAAACACATCTTTACCCATTCATCTGTGGAGGGACATTTAGGTTGCTTCTGTATCTTGGTTATTATAAATAAACATAATAAGCATTAAACACAGAGCTTTTCAGAGTAATGATTTCACTTTCTTCATAAATACCCAGAAGTGGAATCATTAGATCGTATGATACTTCTGTTTTTAGTTTTTTGAGGAACCTCCATTTTGCTTGCCAGAATGGCTGCACCAATTTCCATTCGCGCTAACAGTGCACAGTTTCCCTTTTCTCAACATCCTTGCCGACGTGTGTTATTAGCCACTTTGGTGTGAAGTGGCTTTGATTTGTGTTTCCCTGATGATTAATGAATTTGAGCATCTTTCCATGTGTCTGTTAGCCATCTGTTTGTCTTCTTTGGAAAAATATCTACTCAGGTCTTCTGCCCATTTTTATTTTTTAAATTTTATTTATTTATTTTATTTATTTCTGAGAGAGAGAGAGAGAGAGACAGCATGAGCAGGGGAGGGTCAGAGAGAGAGGGAGACACAGAATCTGAAGCACGCTCCAGACTCTGAGCTGGCAGTCAGCACAGAGCCCGACGCAGGGCTTGAACCCACAGACTGTGAGATCAAGACCTGAGCCGAAGTCAGATGCTTAACCGACTGAACCACCCAGGTGCCCCTCTTCTGCCCATTTTTAAATTGGATTAATTTTTTTTGGTGTTGAGTTGTAGGAGTTCCTTATGTATCATTTGCAAATATCTTCTCCCTTTCAGTAGGTTGTCTTTTCGTTTTGCTTATGATTTCCTTCACTGAATTTGGTGGAGGGACTTTGATCTTGCCTTTCCCATATGAACTTTTTTGTGATTTGGCAGATCTGCTTATGGTCTTCAAATCACTCATCCTATTATTCACTTTGACTTCAGCTTGGCAAAGAGACTCAAAAGAATTCACTCCCTTTACCCCATGGCAACAGTGTCAGAGTGGTTGTCTAAAGACAGAAAACAGCAAAAACACAAATCATGAATATCAAAGTGGGTGGAAAAGTCACTGGTATCGATGAAATTTTTTGTGCTTGACAGGATGTGACTTTTTCTTCATTTTTTTTATTGTCGTAAGATACATATAAAATTTACCATTTTAATCATGTTTAAAGTTTATTTATTTATTTTGAGACAGAGAGAGAGTGTGTGTGAGCAGGTGAGGGGCAGAGAGAGAAGGAATCCCAAGCAGCCTTCATGCTGACCACGAAGCTTGATGCAGGGCTTGATCTCACAACCCTGAGATCATTACCTAAGCCAAAATCGAGAGTTGGATGCCACCCAGGCACCCCTGGTTTTAACCATTTTTAAGTGTAAAGTTAAGTTGGTGTTAAATACATTGATAATGTTGTTCAACCATCGCCACCATCCATTTCCCTAACTCTTCATCTTGTAAAACTGAAATTATACCCATTGAACAACAAACTCCTCCCCCTTCCTCTTTCCAGTCCTCAGCACCCTCCATTCTACTTTGTCTCTTTGATTTTGACTATTCTTTTTTTTTTTTTTTTAATGTTTTTTATTTATTTCTAAGGGAGAGAGAGAGAGAGACAGCGTGAGCAGGGGAGGGTCAGAGAGAAAGGGAGACACAGACCTAAACAGGCTCCAGGCTCTGAGCTGGCAGTCAGCACAGAGCCCGACGCGGGGCTCGAACCCACGAACCGCGAGATCATGACCTAAGCGAAAGTCGATGCTTAACCGACTAAGCCACCCAGGCGCCCCTGATTTTGACTGTTCTTAAGTACTTTGTATAAGTGGAATCATACAACATTTGTCTTTATTGTGACTGGCTTATTTCATTTTCTATAATCTCTTCAAGGTTTGTCCATGTTGTAGTATCTTCCTTTTTAAGATTGAATTCCATTGTTTGTACAACAAATTGTTTATCCATTTATTTATCAATGGATACTTGGGTTGCTTCCATTTTTTAGCTATTGTGAATAATGCTATGTGAACACAGGTGTACAGATCTCTTCAAGACCTTGCTTTCAGTTCTTTTGGGTATATTTCCAGAAGTAGAATTGCTAGGTCATGTAGTAATTCTATTTTTAATTTTTTGAGGAATTGCCATACTGTTTGCCATAGTACCATTGTACCATTGGACATACCCTCAACAGTGCACAAGGGTTCCAATTTCCACACATCTTTGCCAACACTTGATACTATTTTTTTGGTTGTAGCCATCCTAGTGGGTGTGAGGTGAGATAGGATTTTATTTTTTTTAATGTTTATTTATTTTGAGAGAGAGCACAGGTGGGGAAGGAGCAGAGAGAGAGAGAAGGAGAGAGAATCCCAAGCAGAACCTGTGTGGAGCTCGATCCCAAGAACTGTGAGATCATGACCTGAGCTGGCATCAAGAGTCATTTAACTGAGCCCCCCAGATGCCCCCAGATAGGATATGATTTTAACCTAGCTTGCTTTTCTGGCCTCAGGCCTGTAGGTCTGGCAAAATGTGCATTTAACTCGTTTGGGTTTGGAGACTTGAGGTGGTTTGGCCAGGAGGGAGTCATGTCTGTCTTCTACCTTGGGAGATCCTTCAAGCTATTCCAGGCAGTGGAAGTTTAGATAGTATAATTGCTTGCATCATAGAGAGCTGTGACCCAGTTGGCCAGGAGTTAAAGGTGCCTGTATCTCTGTCTTCAGGTAAAGAATATCGAGGAACACCGGCAGCGTAGCCTGGACTCTGTGCAGGAGCTGATGGAGAGCGGGCAGGCCGTGGGAGGCATGGTGACCACCACCACAGGTCAGCTCTCCCTTATTCCCCATCATGTGCTTAGGAGATGTGCATTTTCTTACAAACTCTTAAAATTAACACATGCTGGAATAGGACGATTTTGTGTTAGGTGGAGAGCAAATGTGTGGAGTTCCCTAGACCTCACATATAGCCAGTAGGCTCTCACAGTACTTCCATTGAGAATGTCTTTCTCTTATCTCTTTCCCACCTCTTCCCAGATTGGAACCAGCCAGCTGAGGCGCAACAAGCCCAGCAAGTCCAGCGGATCATTTCACGCTGTAGCTGCCGAATGTACTATATTAGTTACAGCCACGACATTGATCCTGAGCTGGCAACTCAGATTAAGCCACCTGAGGTTCATGAGAACCAGGAAAAGGAAGATCTCCTAAAGAAACAGGAAGGTATTCAGGGCTTGTGAGGCTTTTAGAAGGGGACTAGGGAACTTGTGGAAATAGTTATTTCCTTAGTGGTTTTGTAGTAGTGTTAGAAGTCCCACTGTGTCCTGGGCATTAACACTTTTCATTTTGCTCTACATTGTGTAAGTTCTGCTATAAGAGAATAAACTGTATTTTTGGGAAGGAACTAGGATGAATGGATATTGTTTAAAATAAGCAAACCTTTTTCTACCCATGAGCATCTCTCACTAATCCCTTTCTATGGGATTAACAAGAGTGCTTCCAAATATGGGTTAGAAGATTGGGTAGATATTTAGAGAGAAACTGGAGTTTCTTACCTAGCTGCTAATTACCTAGGGGCTGTGGATACCTTCACCCTTATTCATCATGAGCTGGAAATCTCCACCAACCCAGCTCAGTATGCCATGATCTTAGACATCGTCAACAACCTGCTGCTCCACGTAGAACCTAAGCGGAAGGTGAGCACGGGAGCTTGTGGAATGGCAGGTAACCTCACAGGAACCCACAGACCTTGTGCTTTCTTTGGGGTCCAGTAAGAAAAGCCATGCCTCAAACTGAAAAAGGACCTTGTGGTTGGTACATCCTGTGTTAGTCAATAGCAGCAGTTGAAATTGCGCTTATCTAGGAGAGGTCTGAGTGTTACTGAGACTGCAGAGCTGGTTTATGTGGTTGTTTTTCTTGGTCAGTTCTCTACTGAGTCACTTTAATACCTCTAAAAACAGTAACTAGTCCCCACTGTCACCTCTGCCTCTACTCTGTGGCCCTGGCTTATTATGAAATCTTTACGTCTTCTGCAGTGGCCTACCCTTTATGCTTGCTACTAATGGTAGCAGATACAGTTAAGCTTTCCAGAAGAGACCCGTTTCTTGTTCTGTTCTCTATTTCACTTTACTACATGACTTGTCTGTTACAAAACTTTCTTTGTTCATTTCCTTTTCCATTTCTTCAGGAGCACAGTGAGAAGAAGCAGCGTGTCAGGTTCCAGCTTGAGATCTCTAGCAATCCTGAGGAACAGCGGAGCAGCATATTACATCTGCAGGAGGCTGTGCGGCAGCATGTGGCCCAGATACGGCAGCTGGAGAAGCAGATGTATTCTATCATGAAGGTAGTCACAAGGGCAGTCTGAGGAGAGGGTGTTCTCCTAGGCCAAGGGAATCTCCTCTCAGTTTCTCCTGCCTTGGCTCCCAAGTCTTTGCAGGATGACAGCAAGAATGAGAACCTGCTTGACCTGAACCAGAAGCTTCAGTTGCAGCTAAACCAGGAGAAGGCCAACCTACAGTTGGAAAGTGAAGAGCTTAATATCCTCATCAGGTGCCGGAGCATTCTTTTCTGCCCTTGTCTAGTGCCCCAGCTGCAGTTGATTTCTCTTCCTTGCTTGGTGTTCTGATAGTCTTTAGATCTATCTTGCATTATCAAAGGCTGATGTAGATTTGGGCACTTCCTGAGTGAGCCTTGCTGGACTTGGCCAAGAGATTGAGAGAAGGAGATCCCCTCCTTTGGTTTCTCATTAGAGTACCTCCTGGGAAAGGAGAAAATCAGATAGTTGAGAAAGATCACTTTTGTGGATTTGGTGCTGTGCAGGTGAACTGAAAATAAAATGTCTTGAAGTTGATCATTAAGGAGCACAGTTGCAAATACAATTGTAGGGGTTTATTAGTAGGCAGAGATTACTTTATTTAGAAGCACTTAGGTGGGAGGGTGTCTGAGTGGCTTAGTTGGTTAAGTGTCCAACTCTTGACTTTGCCTCCGGTCATAATCTCACAGTTTGTGAGTCTGAGCCCCATGTCGGGCTCTGTGCTGACAGCAGGGAGCCTGCTTGGGATTCTCCCTCTCTCTCTCTCTCTCTCTCTTTCTCTCTCTTTCTCTCTCTCTCTCTCTCTCTCTCTCTCAAAACATATCTAAAAAAAAACTTGGAAAAAAGAAAAAGCAGTGCCTATGTGGCTCAGTCAGTAGAGCATATGACTCTTGATCTCAGGATCATGATTTCAAAACCCACTTTGGGTATGGAACTTTTTTTTTTTAACATGGTTAGCACATGACATAGTTTATGTATGTATTACTTATTGTCAAATTGTCTAACATACAGTGTGTAAAGTGTGCTCTTGGTTTTTGGGACAGATTCCTGGGGTTCATTGCTTACGTGCAATACCCAGTACTCATCCCAACAACTGCCCTCCTCAATGCCCATCACCCATTTTTCACTCTCCTCTATCCCCCCATACCCCCTCAATTTGTTCTCTGTATTTAAAAGTTTATTATAGGGGCGCCTGGGTGGCTTAGTTGGTTAAGTGTCTGACTTTCGCTTAGGTCATGATCTCGCGGTTCGTGGGTTCGAGCCCCGTGTCGGGCTCTGTGCTGACTGCCAGCTCAGAGCCTGGAGCCTATTTCAGAGTCTGTATCTCCTTCTCTCTCTCTGACCCTCCCCTGCTCACGCTGTCTCTCTCTCTCTCCTAGAAATAAATAAAAAATTTTTAAAAAAAAAATTTAAAAGTTTATTATAGGTTGCTTCCTTCCCCCTCTATTTGTAACTATTTTTCCCCCTTCCCTTCCCCCATGGTCTTCTGTTAAGTTTCTCAAGATGGGTGGGGAACTTAAAAAAAATAGGGGCACCTGGGTGGCTCAGTCGGTTAAGCATCCGACTTTGGCTCAGGTCGTGATCTCATGGTTTGTGGGTTCAAGCCCCGCGTCAGGCTCTTGTGCAGACAGCTAGCTCAGAGCCTGGAGCCTGCTTTGGATTCTGTGTCTCCCTTTCTCTCTGACCCTCGCCCCTGCTCGCTCTCGCTCTCTCTCTCTCTCTCTCAGAAATAAATTTAAAAAAAAATTTTTTTTAAAGTAAAAAAAAAAAAAAAAAAAGCTGTGGAACTCAAAGATGGGATTTAATCTCCCATGGCCCAGGGTGTGAGGAGCATGAATCCAGTGAAAAAAAATTTAGGGAATAGCCATTCCAAAATAGGTCCATCTCTGGGTTTACCTCCTGCATCATTCTAGAGCATTCTAACCTACTCCCAACCCAGATGCTATTACCCTTATTTGCTTTGGCCCTCCTGTCCATTTATAGGTGTTTTAAGGATTTCCAGTTGCAGCAGGCCAATAAAATGGAGTTGCGAAAGCAACAAGAAGATGTGAGTGTGGTCCGTCGCACTGAGTTCTACTTTGCTCAGGCACGATGGCGTCTGACAGAGGAAGATGGACAGCTAGGAATTGCGGAACTAGAGCTGCAGCGGTTCCTCTACAGCAAGGTATCGAGTAGATACAATCACGTAAAGAGAGCTGTATTGAGAGACACTGACCTATCTCAGGAGTCATAACTGAGAAACAAAGAGGCTAATTATTATATGATTACTAATGGCGGTCTTAATAATTATTAATGATGATAGGCACGTGAGCAGAGTTCCCCTTAAACACAACTATTTGTAATATTAAATAATACAGATATGGATGAGCTGGATCAAATGCTGTTTTCACTGAATAAGATTATCGCTAGAAAAATGGCCCAGAGGGAAGTAATCTTCCAAGTCCAGCTTGGAATAGAATTAATTCTATACTGACATTCAGCTTTCCTGCAATAAATAACCAATGGCATGGAGGCGAGGACATGATTCATTATTCTACACTTAATCTACACTCCTTCTTGTGACTTTGGAAAATGAATGAGGCCATTTTTGACTATCACAGTGACTGGAAGCATTACTGGCATTTAGTACTCTTGTTAGTGCCCATGAGAAAAACTGGATTAAAGGGTGAATTGACTGTATGAAAATGAAAGGGATACCAAGGGTTGGGATTAAATATATCAAGAACCTGAAAACAGGATACGTAGCAATCCTCTAGCAAGCTCCTGAGAAAGACTTATGATAGTATATGTGGTGCCGGTGGGGGTGGGGGGGACGGGAATCTGTCTTTATAGGTAAAGGGGGAAAATCTGTCTTTATAGGTGAATAAGTCTGATGACACAGCAGAACATCTTCTGGAGTTGGGCTGGTTCACTATGAACAACCTCCTCCCCAATGCTGTCTATAAGGCAAGTCTTACTTCCCATCCTGCCCCATTCTCATACTTCCTAAAACAGGGCATTTGTAATGGCCCTTCCCCATAAACCCACTATGGCAAATACTGTGGTGATCTGAGAGGTGGAAAGCTTGCCCAGCTTCGCAGGACTATTGCTTTTCCTCTTAGTCTGTAGGGATTTGTGGGTAAATTTATCACTCTTTATCTTACAGGTAGTCCTTCGGCCCCAGAGCTCCTGCCAGTCTGGGCGACAGCTAGCCCTCCGCCTCTTCAGCAAAGTCCGGCCCCCTGTCGGGGGTATTTCTGTTAAGGAACACTTTGAGGTTAGTAAACAGTCCTTTGGGGACCCAGGAACAAAGGGCACTCAAAAGCGATCTGTGTGTTATTATGCTACATTAGGGGTAGGTAAACTGAGGGATGATGTCTGAGCTTAATTGCTTCTTCAGCCTTTTTCCTCTTTAGGTAAATGTGGTGCCTCTCACCATCCAGCTGACACACCAGTTCTTCCATAGAATAATGGGCTTTTTCTTTCCTGGCCGAAGTGTGGAAGATGATGAGGTTGGTGATGAAGAAGATAAGTCCAAACTGGTGACTACTGGTGAGAACTTTTATGGTGGAGATCCAGAAGACCGGGGTAGCAGCCCCAGAGATAGCTGAAGCTTCAGAAAGAGGACAACAGCTGGTGTGCTTGCTTTTCCATAGGAATACCAGTGGTTAAGCCTCGGCAGCTGATTGCAGCAGATGACGCAGCACCACTGGGCCCCGGGAAGGGTGTTGCACAAGGCTTAAATCGGAGTTCTGGTGTCAGAAGATCATTTCGGAAAGTACCTGAGGTACCAGACATACCCCTGATGACAGAAAGATGGAAGAGTCTTAGAGTTCTGTTTGGGTCAGCTGAGGATTTCTTGTTTCCTGAGTCTTTCCTAGGGATGAAAGAAGATGAAGATGTTTGGGGTCCTCAGTTTCTTCTGATGGTTTCAAGGGCTCACATTCCTTTCCTGCCTTTCCTAGCACCCTGTGGATGATATTGACAAGATGAAAGAGCGAGCTGCCATGAACAACTCCTTCATCTACATAAAGATTCCACAGGTTCCTCTGTGCGTCAGCTACAAGGTCTGCTCCTCCCTAGTACTTTCTAGAATAGGGTGGGAAGGGAACCAGATAAGATCAGAGATTAAAATTAGGCATGACAGGGGCGCCTGGGTGGCTCAGTCGATTAAGCGTCCGACTTTGGCTGAGGCCATGATCTCACAGTTCATGGGTTCGAGCCCCGCGTCGGGCTCTGTGCTAACAGCTAGTTCAGAGCCTGGAGCCTGTCTTTGGATTCTGTGTCTCCCTTTCTCTCTGACCCTCCCCTGCTCATGCTGTCTCTCTCTCTCTCTCTCAAAAATAAATAAAACATTAAAAAAATTTTTTAAAAATTAGGCATGACAATCTAGATTGTGAAGCTGGTCTTCAGGTAATTGCTGTTCCCTCTGCTGCCTTCAGGAGTCAGTACCATTACAGGATTAGGTAAAGAGAAATCAGTATCTTTAGATTGCTGCTGCAGGAAAGTCCTAGACTTGGACTCAAGCATTAGATTGGACTGGGTGCTCATTTCGGCAGCACATGTGCTAAAAAAACAATTAGGTTTGGACGAAAAATGGCAGCTGATCTTTTTGCTCTTCTTTTCTCTCCCCTCTCCCTCCTTCTCTTGCAGGGTGAGAAGAATAGTGTGGATTGGGGTGATCTTAACCTTGTGCTGCCCTGTCTGGAGTACCACAACAACACATGGACATGGCTGGACTTTGCCATGGCTGTCAAGAGGGACAGCCGCAAAGCCCTGGTTGCCCAGGTATCCCGCCAGAGTTCATGGCTGTTTGGTTAGCAGGGGCTCACAAACAGATCCTGTGCTCGGGAGCATTTCAGTGTAGGACATGTGTAGGACAGGTAGCCTTGGCAATGGGCAGGTGAATGAAATGAGTAACTTTTATCCCTGCCCTCTCCATGACTTTGGTCAGATGTTTAAATGTTTGTCATGTATGTCATGTATGTCAAGTCTGTTGAGTTTTAGGGAACTGAGGGCTGATGCATTTCAGGTTTAGAATAGGTTCTAATTCAGACTGTAAGCTTCTTGAAAGCAGAGATCATTTAATAATGTGAATTGCCCCATTGTGCCTTCACGTAAGCTTAATAAATTCGTTTTGACTTGGTTCACAGTGATTTATTCTGTCTGTTCCACTAATATTTACCTTCCCTTTTACCCCTCTCTAACCTATCAGGTAATCAAAGAGAAGCTAAGGCTGAAGCCTGCAACAGGGTCTGAGGTCCGGGGAAAGCTAGAAACTAAATCAGACCTCAACATGCAACAGCAGGAAGAGGAGGAGAAGGCCCGGCTCCTCATCGGCTTGAGTGTGGGCAACAAGAACCCTGGCAAGAAGTCCATCTTTGGCAGGCGCAAGTGACCCAGCACCCAGGAGTGGCCGCAGTGCAGGATCTGACTCTGGCTCAGGCCCCAGGGACTTGTGGGGTGCGAGGCGCTGCCCCTCCTCCATCAGGATTTGCGGTGGTCAGGAGCTCACAGGGTACTGTGGAGGGAGGCACTGCTCTTTTGGCAGCTGGCCTGTTCCCTGCAGAACACGGTGGATAATACTGCTGAGTTCTACCTCACACTGATGAGCAGGCCCAGGGCCAGAGAGGCATCAAGAGAGCAAGACCCAGGGATTGGGCCCAGGATCAGGATCTGGTTCCCTTGGGGCCAACTGAAAGGGTGGGAGGGACAGTTCTGATCAAGTGTGATAAATTTTTATAGACCTATATATAAATTCATACATATATATTTCTAAGTGTAACTGCTCTCCCTCTGTGCTAGAAAGTTGAGGGGGGAGCCGATCTCCTGTTCCTCATTCCATTGCCTTGTACAAGAGGTGTTAGGGCTCTGGGGCGAAGTCAGCCCCTCCTCAATCTGTGCCAAGTTCAGTAGGGAAAATGGCAATAGGAGTCAGGGCTGGTCATGGATCCCCCTGGGGTATGCCCTGGAGAATGGAAAGAAAATGACTTAAAGAGAAAAAATATATTTTAATTTTTTTTTTTTTTTTTGGTGTGTTAAGTGCATGAGTTCAACCTGTGTCCTTCTCTCCCCATCAACCCAAGACATATCCACTAGCTGCCCCTCTAATGAGGATGGCCTTGTCCCTCCTCCATGAAGCCATATCACAGATACTTCCCAGCTCTGGTGTGACACTGGCCCCATGCTGATAAGTCTCTGCACATTTTAGTTCTGGCGATGAGCTTATTCGTAACTGGGGTGGGGGATAGGATTTGAGGCTGAGTGGGGTTTGGCTGCAATAGCAGGGAAGAGGCGGGGCTCATGAGTAATGCAGCTTCATGGGGAGGAATCACTTATGTAACTGGGACAGCAGATTTAGCAGGTGGAGAGAGGAGGCAGAGGCTCTGGATGGGAACAGTGAGCTGTCGGCAGGGGTACCATGCCCGGGTGCTTGCTTCTCATAAGGTAGGCTGTGGGGCTCTGGCAGCCTGTTTAGGGGAGGTGAAGGAGACATGGGCTTGAGGCCTGGGAACTGAGCGGTGAGGAGAATGTTAGTGATGCCCACTGTGGAGGTGAATTGAGAGGCTATACTATGAAAATATCCCAGCCCCATACTGAGAGGTACAGGCTGAATTTGTGGTGCTTCTTGGGGAAAATGTCTACATACTGCTTTCCTAGAGGATTTGAATCATGTCCAGGAAATCTAGGCCTTGGCCCAAAGCAAGGGTGGTGGCAATTTTGACTGGTGCTCAAAAACATCTCTCTACAGTTAAGATTTGAGGGTGTCCCTTCTACGGTGGGTAGAATTTGTAATGCCTCAAGGGCAGAGGTTTAGAGTGGCTCCCTTGGTTCTCAGCAGGGTGGCAACATCCAGGGTCCCTGGGTCCGAGGCTGGAAGAGCCTCTGGTCAGGTGTGGGGACTGCCAGGTCAGGTCTGGAAGAGCTGTGGGGACTACGGGGGCATCAGTGCCTACACCAGGAGCCCCTGGAGCCGGCCCCGTTGCTAATAGAGAAGCCTCTGTCTGAGTGGCCACTGCCTCAGTTCATCAACCTTTTTCTGCCGGAGTTTCCCATTAGGCCCCTTAGGGGGCATCACCAGCTGAAGGTAGGTCAGTCCCTGGAAGGGGTCTCAGTCTCGGGGGAGACATCTAGAAATGGCCAGAGTTTCAATCGCCCTATTCTTCATTTCTCTGTACAGATTTTAGGACCTGTGGCTAAAGGCTCCTTTGGAATGGTCCTCAAGGTGCTAGATTGTGACCAGAAAACAGTATGTGCGGTAAAGGTAGGGACCTAGGTGTTCTTCCTAATCATTCTCTAGTCCCTGCTTCCAATTTTGATTTCAGAGAGGTTGGGAGACCTAAACAACCTGTAGGAGTCATCACTCCTCTCCTTTTATAGGTGGTGTCCAAGGTAAAGGTCCTACAGAGGAGCATCCTGAGGCAGTGCAAACAGGAGGTTAGCATCCAGGTATGCACAGAGCCCTGGACTGGAGCCTCGGAAGAACTGACCCACGGGTGGAGAAAGCACTTTCCTGTGCAACCGCCCTGCTCTTCCTTCTTCTGCCCCCTCCCTCTGCTTCCGCCAAAGCAGATCCTGGGAAAGGTAGTTATCAGCAGGTAATTCTAGGTCCTTCCAGGGAAACCTCTCTAGTATGTCCTAGTGTGTTCGTAGTATCATGCTGGTTTGGGGATTACCAGGTAGGCAGTCCCTACTATTTTGTTCACCTGAACTGAGAGGTAGGGCAGCAGCTCCCTTTTTGCACAACTAGGTTAAATTCTGACTTCTTGGCTACCTTGACCCTCAGTGCCCTTTTTCCTCCCTAACTTCCTGTTTTTTTCATCCCTAGCGACAGATCAACCATCCTTTTGTACACGGTTTGGGGGACACTTGGCAGGGAAAACGGCACCTCTTCATTAGTGAGTGACTGGCCTCTCTCATTTCCAAGAGGCATCCTATCGTACTCCCCACCTGAGATTACCCATCCCTCTGGCTTGTTCTCCCTTTGCCGTTTCCCTTCTCTGAGCACTTCTGTCTCCCAAAGGGAGAGGGAACAACATGGGGCATCAGTTTGGGCAAGAGGCCTAAGATGCCTTTGAGCCCAGGCACATTACCCCCCAGTATTGCCTAGACTTCTGGTGCTTTGCAGTGTGCAGCTACTGCAGGACAGATCTGTACTCCCTGTGGTCCTCTGTCGGCTGCTTGACTGAGGCCTCCCTCCGCCTCTTTGCTGCTGAACTGATTCTGGTGCTGTGTAAGTGAAACCGAAATGGTAATGGAATTGAGGGAAGAATTCAGGGGGAGGGGCAGAGAGAAGAGAAGTGGTGTTAACTCTGGAGGTCAAAGAACAGGGATAGGGATGGGATGGGAAGTACCAGGGAAACTGGAAAGACAGGAGAGCTTTAGCGGACGCCATTACTTGCTGTCATCCACAGGCTATCTCCATGATCTGGGCATCATCCACCGAGATGTGAAGGTAGAGTTAAGTGCTTTTTCTCTTTGTCTGAGGTGGGGCATCAGTAAGAAGTGCCAACAGATCCAAAAAGGAGAGGGGAGCTGAGGATAGCTGACCTTGGGGTTCTCATGGGTGCTAAGGATTTGGGCACTCAGATCCCTCAAAGTATAGACTTGAATGCTGAATAGGGCATCTTCCTCAGCTGACAGGTATACATGATAAAAGAAGGTCGAAAGGAAGATGAATAATAACTTCTCACTTGTGATTTTTCAGATGGAGAATATCCTTCTGGATGAACGAGGTAAGTCCTTTTCTTTTCCTGGTCCCAGAATGAGAGGGACCCTCAGTTTGGGAATGTCATGGCTAATGAGGGGTGGAACACAGTGGTGCCATTGCCTTATCTTTCACAGGCCATCTGAAACTGACAGACTTTGGTCTGTCCCGCCACCTGCCCCAGGGAGCCCGAGCCTATACTATCTGCGGCACTCTTCAGTACATGGGTGAGACAGGGGCTGAAACCGGGGGGTGAGCATTGACAGAAGGATAGCCAATTGATGTCAGTGACAACTGTCTTTCAAATCTAGCTCCAGAGGTCTTGAGTGGAGGGCCTTACAACCATGCTGCTGATTGGTGGTCCCTGGGTGTCTTGCTTTTCTGTCTGGCAACTGGGAAGGTGAGAAAATGGTAGGGATGCTGTGCAAAGAGAGGAGCTCTGCCCTGTAGTGGGAAGAAGAGCTTAGGGAATCGTGCCTTATTCCTACTAAACAGTGACACCTCCGGTCCCCCTCCCCATCCCCCACCTCTTAACTCAGTTCCCAGTGGCTGCAGAGAAAGATCATGTGGCCATGTTGGCAAGTGTGACCCACTATGATTCTGAGATCCCAGCTTCTCTTAATCAGGGGCTCTCACTCCTGCTCCATGAGGTAAGGGTGAACACTCCTTCTTGACTACCAAACCATTCAATTCTCTCCTTTCCCTATTACTGAAATGAGATTTCCCCATTCCTCCAATAATTTGGTGAGTGTGTGTGTGCACGTGCACACGCATGTGCTCTAACTTGATCAAGTACCACCTCCCCACCTGCCCTCTAACTGGCATTTGAAATTTCAGTTCTGAGTTCCTCATCCTTCACATCTCCTCCCCACCCATAACCGGTCACTGCTGAGAGGGCCAGTGCTGCTCTCTTACTAGGACAGTGCCTCTATTCCCACCTTTGCCTGCCCAAATTAGCCCATTTCTCCCTCTTTCAGATCCTCTTCAGGATTCTTCTTTGCCCTCCACAGCTCCATGAACTTCTCCTTTTCCAGCTTTTCTGTTTAGCCCTTCTCCTATCTCATCTACCCTTCATGCTCTATTCGCCTTCAGCTCTTATGCCAGAATCCCCTCCACCGTCTACGTTATTTGCATCACTTCCAGGTCCACCCTTTCTTTCGGGGTGTGGCCTTTGACCCAGAGCTCCTACAGAAGCAGCCAGTGACCTTTGTTACGGAGACACAAGCTACCCAGCCCAGTCCATCGGAGTCCATGCTTTTCAAGAACTTTGACTGTAACCTGGAGTCCTACCTGGTCCGTCCCAGCCTTGCTCGAGCCCCTCTACTGTAGCTTGGGGCCTATATGGGAACCTAAGGATCTCCTCCACTGCCAACTCAGTATGACCCCTTTGATGATCTAGTTTGTTTTTACTCTGTAGCCTCTTAGCATTCTATTCTATTACTTGTTGGACCAGAGTTCAAATCTTGGGCGTTCTGCTATTGGTAGCCACACTTGGCCCTACTCCTCCCTACCCCCTAATAAACTCACCTCTCAATTCAACATCTCAGATCAGAGTGTTGACCTTTTCCTTTGCTTCATTTCTCCGATGCTCATACCCAGAGGCTTATTCTGCTTTTCCCTTTCCTTGTTTCTCTGCCATATTTCCTTTCTTGAGCAATAACACTAAATGGAGTCTCAAGGTGCTATTCATGTCAGAACTATGAATGTTTTCAAAAGTCTCAAAGGCTGGCATCACAACCCCTAAATATGCAGCTAAAACATATGATCTGGGGACTCAAAGCCAGTGTGTGATAAATCTAATATTTAAAAATTTCAAAAGTGAATCTAATAGCCTAATGTGAGGAATAGGAACTGAAACATGGGTGGGTTAAATGTCTTTTCTAGGGCTAATTGGAATGGCTCGAATTTTTTTTCCAAAACAAAGTCTCTTTGTAAGACACAAGGATTATTAAACTGATTATTTCCCTACATGGCCTGGGATTCAGTTTCTGGCGAGCAAACAAAGGGATTAAGAGGCATGACACCAACCTTAAGATCTAAGGTTAGAGCTGCATTTCAAGAACCTTTCCTTTTTTTTTTTTTTTAAATTTTTAATGTTTATTTTTGAGACAGAGACAGAGCACAAGCAGGTGAGGGGCAGAGAGGGAGACACAGAATCCGAAGCAGGCTCTAGGCTCTGAACGGGCTCAAACTCATGAATGTGAGATCATGACCCAAGCTGAAGTTGGATGCCCAACTGCTGATCCACCCAGGCCCCCCTCCTTTTTATTTTTTTAAAAATGTTTATTTTTGAGAGAGAAAGAGCATGTGGGGAAGGGGCAGAGAGAGAAAGAAGAGAGAATCCCAAGCAGGCTCCACGCTGTCCCCACAGAGCCTGATGCAGGGCTCAAACTCAAACCATGAGATCATGACCTGTGCTGAAATTAAGAGTCTGATGTTAAACAGATTAAGCCACCCAGGTGCCCCGAATCTTTTCCTTTAATAAGGAAAATCATTTGGACCTTAAGTTTGTATATATTTCTGGCATTTATAAGTTCTTTTCATTTTTCTAAACTTCTCAAAACCTTCATTTAAAACAGTTTTTTAAAAAACTTGGTTTATTGAAGTACTCTCTACACCCACTGTGGGGCTGGAACTCAACCCCAAGGTCAAGAGTCACATGCCTTTCGCACCAAAGCCAGCCAGGCACCCCTCAAAACCTTCATTTTATCATTCTTCAGTTATATTTGTTCTCTCTTTACAGACTAGAGAGAGTCTGGAAAGTACTCTGTGTGTTTGTGTTTATTAATTCTGTCTCTGGATTAAGCCAGATTTCCCCTGTATAGCTGGCATTTATTGGCCTCTACAGAATTGCTTTTTCTGGATTGTGCTTTGGCAATCCGTAGCAAAATCCCCGTGAAATTTAATAGCTGTGGCTGTTGTAACGAGTGTTTATCACTACAATTCATAATGTTCTGTTTAAGGATGCATGGGAGAAATTTCCTCTGAATCCACTTGTGCTTTTCCTGAATTGCTGTTTGATTTTTACCTTAAAGATGCTAAATATTCCACTGACTGTATTTTTTCCTTCATATCCGTGCTAGGCCACTTAGAGCCTAATCTGTGGTCCATTTCCAGCAAGTGTTTAGGACTTTGTATTGTATTATTTCGTATGCTAGCCACATTCTTGGTTCCATCTTCCTTTTTTATCTTTATTCTCCTTATTTTCATTTTTCTGTTTAATCTTTTTTTACTTTATTATCTGCATCTTTGTAAGCCTTTTTGGAATGAAGTTGGGATATAAATGAATAAATAAATGTAACAGTAGTCCTTTTGATTATCCAGTTTGTTTCTTTTTAGACTTTTTTTAAGCTTAACTACATTTTTTTTAAGTTGTAGTGACTAGAACTGCACATTGGATAAAAACCCTGAATACTTGTAATAGAGATTAATGGTTTCTAAAGCAGTTAAGAGCATTAGACTAGTGTCTGGATCCACCAATAGCTATCTTGGAGTCTTTACACACAAGGTATTTTAACTTCTCTGGATTGTAGTTTCCTATATATAAAATGAAGGGGTTATAATCACTGATTTTTTTTTTAATATTTTTATTTATTTCTAGGAGAGAGAGACAGTTGAGCAGGGGAGGGTCAGAGAGAGATGGAGATACAGGCTCTGAAATAAGCTCCAGGCTCTGAGCTGGCAGTCAGCACAGAGCCCGACGCGGGGCTCGAACCCACGAACCGCGAGATCATGACCTAAGCGAGTCAGACGCTTAACCGACTAAGCCACCCAGGCGCCCCTATAATCACTGATTCTTAATCGGGCAGAATGGGCTTCAGAGTTCTGTGATGCTTTACCAAAGAGCGGATGCAGATGATTTTATGATACTGTGTGTCCTGGTCCAATGTTAATGTTCAGGTCACTCAACATTATATAGCTTGATCACAGCAGCATGTTGGGTTAAGGTCTTTAGGACATGGTCAGTATGTCACTAGGGTCCCTTTCTTAGGTCATATCAGATAGCTCTAAGTCCATATTCATGAAAGCGTAGTTTGAATTATTTCTTATTAAATGTCATTTTTAAACATATTCTCTCCAATCAGCAGGGCACTATAGCAGTGATTCTCAGGGTAGAGTGGAGAGGGTGATAGAAAAATTGAAGTTTCAGAAGCTATAATTTGAAAAAGCACTGTCCTCACCCATAGTTTTGATATGCTCATCCCTGGAAGGCATTCTTTCCCCCCACCCCCCACCCCCACTTAGAATCACTGGCCTATGAATACCTTTTACTTACCCGTCACTTAAAGATATTTTTTAAGTTTAGTTTGAAAGTGAGTACACGCCTGCACATCTGTGAGCGGAGGGAAGGGCAGAGAGAGAGGGAGAGAGAATCCCATCATAAACCATGAGATCATGACCTGGGCCAAAATAAGAAGTAGGATGCTTAACCAACTGAGCTACCCAGGCGCCCCTAAAAAACATCTTTATATACAACCTGAAATCATCTTTTAAGTTAACCCTATGCTTTGATTTTTCATTACCTAGAAGAAATCAGATACACCTATCAATATGGATAGTTTACGCTGTACTCCCCTCTATCTTTTCTAATATCTTTCTAATATAAGATTAGTCTTAACACCAATCTGTATACTCTCCTTCTAGAAATGTATCTTTGCAGTTCTACTCATTGTTTCTTACCTAAGTTTCTTTTCCATGTATTGATCTGTTTACTAGTTCATTGATTTCACAAACTGGTAATAAAAATTCCTTAGTTAACTTCTTTAAATAAATTCAATATAAAAATCTTGTCAAAGTTTTTTAAAAATAAAATCTTATTCAATGCATTATTAATCCCTGTTCAATCACAGGCTGAATTTTGTCTCCACCATATCCCCCCTTCTTGCATTAATACATTGAAGTCCTAACCCTCAGTACTTCAGAATGTGACTATATATATGAAAATAGTCTTTAAAGATGTAATTAAGTTAAAATGAGGTCATATATGGGTTGGCCCTAATCCAATGATTGATGTCCTTATAAAAAAGAAATTGGCGGGGAGGTGCCTGGGTGGCTGTTGGTTAAGCTTCCAACTCTTGGTTTCGGCTCACGTCATGATCTCATGGTTCGTGAGTTCAAGCCCCATGTTGGGCTCTATGCTGACAGCGTGGAGCCTGCTTGGGATTCTCTCTCTACCTCTCTCTCTGCCCCTCCCTTGCCCGCATGTTCTCTCTGAAAATAAACTTTAAAAAAAAGAAGAGAAAATTGGGACACAGACACACAGAGGGAAGACCATGTGAAGATACAGGCAGAAGACAGCTATCTATAAGCCAACGGAAGAGGCCACAGAAGAAACCAACTCTACTTGGTCTCCCTTGATCTTGGACTTCTAGCCTCCAGAACTGTGAGAAAATAAATTTCCGTTGTTTGAGCCACCCAGTCTGTGGTACTTTGTTATAGCAACCCTACCAAACTAATACAACCAGTATGATGAGTTCTTTTTTTTTTTTTTAATTTATTTCTGAGAGAGAGATGGAGGCAGCATGAGCAGGGGAGGGTCAGAGAGAGAGGGAGGTACAGAATCCGAAGCAGGCTACAGGCTGTGAGCTAGCTGTCAGCACAGAGCCCGATGCGGGGCTCGAACCCACAAACCGTGAGATCATGACCTGAGCCGAAGTCGGATGCTTAACCGACTGAGCCACCCAGGCGCCCCTGATGAGTTCTAATATATTAATCAGCAATGATTATTTACAAAAAATCATGCTACCTTCTTCCTTATAGTTTGGTTTTGCTTATATTCTGAGGAACATATTATTTCAGATTTCACTGGCCTATCCATGAGTTTTGCTGGTTTATGGAGCCTCACTGATTAGCAGCTGTTACACTGCCTTCTTTGTTCAGTACTCTCCTCATACATATCATACACATACCCCACCATATATACATACACCATTCACTGAAGCAGGGCTACTAATTCCACAGTTTCATCCTTGAGTTCACTTAGAACTGCATGGTACATACTTCTCAGAGTTGCTGATTTGGCTTATGTAATTACATTTTTACAAAATAAATAATCTCTAATCCTAAAATTAAAAGCTGTAAGTATTGGGGCACCTGGCTGGATCAGTTGGTAGAGAATGCAGCTCTTGATATTGGGGTTGTGAGTTCAAGCCCCACAATGGGCACAGAGATTACCTAAAAAAGAAACAAAAACCCAAGTGTTTTTAAATATCTGAATCCCTACTTCATATCATATACAAAACTTAATTCCAGATACATTAGGGATTTAAATGTGATCATCAAAACATAAAAATTTTAGAAGAACGTGTGGGAGACTAGATTGACCATCAAAGGATGGAGGAGATGCCTAAATCAAGACAGAAATGAAAGCACTTATAAAAACATATTTATGTAAAGATTTGATAAATGAATGACTCAATCATGACAGTCTTAAAGGAAAGATAAACAACTTGACCACATAAAAGTCTTCTATGTATGACCAAAGATACCATTAATAAAGTCAACAGACAGGGGCACCTGGATGGCTCAGTTGGTTAAGTGTCCTATACTCCTGGTTTTGGCTCAGGTCATGAGCTGTGTTGGGCTCCACACTGACATCATGGGGCCTGCTTGGAATTCCCTCTCTGCCCCTCCCCTGCTTGTGCTCTCTCTCAAAAATAAACTTAAGAAACTTAAGAAATATTAAAAAATAAAATCAATGGACAAAACCATCTAAAAAAGTTTTGCAGTGTGACGACAGTTGTCTATAATATAAATTATAGACAATTTGTAATTGTCTAATTACAAATTAGAATGGAGAAATACCTATTTTTACAAAAGGGGGGCAAGGTATATAAAGTGACAAATCAGTTATATCTGTATCAGCTGATGTAGAAGGCTCTATATAAGGGACAGCTGGTTGGCTCAGTTGGTAGAGCATGTGACTCGATTTCACAGTTGTGAGTTCAAGTCCCATGTTGGAGGTAGAATTTACTTAAAAAACAAAACAACTCTATACAAGACATGAGTGAGGGGAAAAAAAGAACTCAATGCCTTCTTCCCCTCCGTGTGTGTGTGTGTGTGTGTGTGTGTGTGTGTGAGAGAGAGAGAGAGAGAGAGAGAAACAGAGAGACAGAGAGAGAGAGAGAACATGAAAAAATGGGAGATGAGTAAGTATGAGTGGAGAAAAAAAAAGAAAGACACTAGCCCTCAATCCCAGAGACCCCATTCTACACATCAATTAATTTGGGGGTTAATGTGTGTAAATAAAGACGTACAAAACTGTATGTGTATGGATATATGTTTTTACAAAGGTGTACATGCTTTGATTACCTCAGGCAGGTAGAATGGACTGGGGAGGTTTGCCTTTAACACATTTTTGAATTGCATTGTTTCACTTGCTATAAAAAAATTCTAACACTTTTAGAAAAACACCACCAACAAACATCCTGTTTATGTTACCTATTTATAACAGTATTTTCCCACTCCTCTACCCCTCCATATCCCTCCTAATTTGCTGCTGGAAGCTCGTATCATTCTGGCTACTCACCTAGCATCTGATACCCCAACTGCAACAAGAACTGAACATTCCAATACACACATTTCTATAATACAAGCTTTTACCACTGGCAGTTGGTTTTTCTGTGATTTTCCACCCTTCTTTATTTGCTGGATCTTTTTGATTGACCAGAAGTACATACACCTTGGGATTCTCTCTGCTCACTCTTGGGAAACTCCAGGCTCAAGTTTGTGTGTGCACCTATGTTGCTCTTCCAGTTTTCCATTCAAGCAACCGTTACCTGTAGTGCTTGCAGGCTGGGGCCGTTAGGATTCTAGAGCAGTGCTGTCCCGTAGAAGTACAATCCTAGCCCCCATAAATCATTTTATTTTTTTTTATTTATTTATTTTTTAGAATTTGGACTCGTTTTTTAAAATTTTTTTTAAATGTTTTATTTATTTCTAGGAGAGAGAGAGAGAGAGAGACAGCATGAGCAGGGGGAGGGTCAGAGAGAGAGGGAGTCACAGACTCTGAAACAGGCTCCAGGCTCTGAGCTGGCAGTCAGCACAGAGCCCGATGCGGGGCTCGAACCCGCGAACCGCGAGATCATGACCCAAGCGAAAGTCGGACGCTTAACCGACTAAGCCACCCAGGCGCCCCTCCATAAATCATTTTAAATTTGCTGGCAGCCACATTCAAAAGGGGGAAAAACAGGTGAATTTTAATGCATTTTACTGAACCTAAGAGACCTAACAGAATTTCAGCATGAAATCAATATTGAGAAATATTTTATAATTGGGGCGCCTGGGTGGCTTAGTCGGTTAAGCGTCCGACTTTCGCTTAGGTCATGATCTCGCGGTTCGTGGGTTCGAGCCCCGCGTCGGGCTCTGTGCTGACTGCCAGCTAGGAGCCTGGAGCCTGTTTCAGTCTGTGACTCCCTCTCTCTCTGCCCCTCCCCTGCTCACGCTGTCTCTCTCTCTCTCTCCTAGAAATAAATAAAACATTTAAAAAATATATTTTATAATCTTTTTCTCATACAGAGTCTCCGAAACCCAGTTTGTATTTTATACCTATAACACACCTCAATTCGGACTAAGCCACATCTGAAGTGCTCAATCAACACATGCGGCCAGTGCCTACGGGATCAGACAACAGGGTTCTAGAAGAGCCCATCCCCTGAGAGCCCTGCAGTTCTTGACAGATTAATAGTTCCTCCTCTTTGGAGGATCTCCTTTTCCAAATTCATTAAGACTTCAGAGTGTAAATAAGGCACAGTGACTGCTGCAAAGAACATACCTGATCCTAAACTATTAACTTTGAGTACTTACCCTTACGTTGTTTCCAAACTCAAATCCACCTTGAAGAACTAGATTTCCCACGGAGGGGACTCAGGCTGACCTGAGAGCACAGGATTTTAATTGGTAGTGCGGGTTCAAATCTCAACTCTAGCCATTTCACTACCTGCGGGGCGGGGCACTGGGCCAATTTCATTAGGACTCGGGTTCTAGGCTGTAAAAGGGGGGAATTTACAGTACCTACTTCACAGGTCCTCGGGAAAATTAAAGGAGTTAATACATATAAAGCATTTGCAACAGGGCCAGGTACCTAATACGTGTTCCATACTTCTTAGCGATTGTTCCGGCAAACTTGCCGCCGGCCCCGAGGCAAGTCCCAAGAAGACACCAGAAACGGTGAGGAGGCCGAGGAACAGCGCGGGCGAATTCCGCCTCGGGCCACCACGGCCTCAGGGCCAACGAGCCTAGGCTCCCAGCGAGCCTAATTCCAAAACGCTCCACTCACGTCTCCCTTCCGCACTCGCGACCGCCTCCTTCCGGTCGAGCCTGAGGCGTCAGGTAACTAAGGGAAACCTGAGGGGAGACTTCCTGAGGCCAGGCAACCGAGACAACTTTTCTGACGGTATGTGGGTGTGGGGGGGAGGGGGTCTACTGGAAGCGGGAGGGACAGGATTCTCAACTTTCCAGCTCCCTCGGGGACCCCCCCCCCCTTCGGGGTGCAGCAGCCCTCCAGCCCACCGCCGAGCTGGTCGGGAGAAGTGTCAGGCAAGAAAATGAGGGCTGGACGGCGGGGGCGGGACCAGCACAAGCCCCGCCTCCTGCCCTCCGGGCTCTTGCCCTGAGCGGACGCGTCAGGCCGACGCACCGAAGCCCCAGCAGCCAATCGGGAGGCGTGAAGCAGGTTCAAATAAAGAAGGCGGGTGAACATGGCGTCCTCTCTTGGGTCTGGGAGGTGATCGACCTCGGCTTCTGTGGCGAAAATGTGGCGGGTGAAAAAACTGAACCTTAGCCTGTCGCCTTCGCCCCAATCGGTGAGCGGGAGGGCCTCAGAGACCGAGAGAGCTCGGTCGGGACTTCGGAGTGGGGGACGCCGGCAACGCCGAGGGTCGGGGAAAGCTGGGTCCAGCTTGGGGACCGGGATGTGCGTGGAGTCTTATCGGTCCTGCAGCTTCCGCGCGATTGGGGTGGAAGTCTACTCCTCTATTGCCCCAGGAGTTTCTTAGAGAAGGAAGAGGGCCGGACTGACCCAGCTCAGGCTTTCTCGCACTCTCTTCTTTCTCAGGGAAAACCAGCTATGAGAACTCCTCTCCGAGAACTTCCCCTGCAGCCTGGTGCCCTCAGCAGTCCTGGAAAAGGGGGCTCCGTAGGCTACTCGCCGACCTCGTCACCGTGCAAGCTGGGACTGCAGGTGAGTTTCGACTGGGCTCACTGCCGAGGCCGACGGCTCAGAGGAACAGAGGGCCAAGGCTGGAACGTAATTAATAACGATAATGAAGTCTTCTACCTTAGTGATATCCATTTACAGCTATTCAGGCCAACAGAGATGTGCCCTAGGGTGATTAAAGGAAATCCACTGAGAACCCGGGCCTCTATTTGGCTGTTAGTTTTTATCCCCTCCTCCCCCCGTTAAACTTTTTACCAAAGTGCTGAGAAATACGATCACTTTGATTAGTGGTTTTCCGCCTACATGTGGGCTCACTTAGGCAGAGATCAGTCCGCTGCCCTGGAGAGGCAGTAGTCACATCCGTTCCAAGAAGTAGCCAGAACTCTTCCTGGGATCAAGTTACCCCACTGGAAGGCAGGGTACCTGGACCATCTTCGCTTAAACTAGCCCCTGGTAGAATTGCCCTCCCTGGGTTGTACTTGAGTCAAAAGTCTTGAGAGAAGCATCCGTGTAGAAACTGCTTTTCAATTGCTGTAAAAAGGTGCCAAGGAAGGAATTAACCCCTCTATAAGTTTCCTTGGAAAAATTCCTTTTAGAACTTAACTGCCTGGGAAAATTGTTTTCCTGGAAAAATGGCTCTCTTTTTCCCTTTTTTTCTGATAATGAGAACTACGTAGTTTACCATATTTTCCCTTTTGCTCTGGCTTCTAGAAAGCTCAGGGTCAAATTTGATCATCAGATACAGCTACTGTTACTCTTTGAAACAGGCAAATTTGCTTCCTTTTTCTTTTTTGACTATGATTTTGTGTTTCATTAAAACCTGATCTGTCAAGCTCTCTGTTCTTTTACATGCAGTCTGAATTATTTTTGGAAGGAGATGGATTATAAATAAAATAGGTTAGAGGAGGAAAGAAGAAAATGTCAAAACAGAATCTTAAGCAGCCTGAATTACAGATGTATGAGGGTAGCAGACTTTCTTGAAAACACTCTTACACCAACTGGCCAGTAGAACTTTCTGGGATGAAAGGGGTGCCTGAGTGACTCAGTCTGTTAAGGTTCTGATTCTTGATTTCCTCTTGGGTCATGATCTCACAGTTGTGAGATCCAGCTCCATGTTGGGCTCTGTGCTGAGCCTGGAGTATGTCTGCTTGGGATTCTCTTTCTCCCTCCCCTGCGTGCGCATGTGCTCTCTGTCTCTCGAAATAAGTAAACATACATGTTAAAAAACCCAAAACTTTCTGGGATGATAGAAATGTTTGATAATCTGTACCGTCCAGTCTGGTGGCTATTAGTTATGTGGGTGGTGAACACTTGAAAGGTGGTGAATGTGACCGAGGAACTAAATTTTTAGTTTTATTTAATTTTAGTTTACCATATTCATACAGGTTAGATAGAAAAGAAAAAAGTACGTAGTGGGAACTGATCTTCATAGAGCTCATAGAATGTAACCATAGCCGTTTTCATCACAGTAGCAGAAGAGAATGGAATAGAATTTAGGTCTCCTCTCTACCTCCTGATATACTCAGCTACATAGACAAAGAGAGTTTCCCCCCCAACAAAATAACTAGTTTTTACTTTTAAGTTTTTTATTATTTAGGGGTGCCTGGGTGGCTCAGTTGGTTAAGTTTCTGACTCTTGATTTCAGCTCAGGTCATGATGTCACAGTTCTTGAGATCTAGCGTTCCCATTGGGCTCTGCTACAGCTCAGAGCCTGTTTGAGATTCTCTCTCCCTTCCTCTCTCTCAAAATAAACAAACATTTAAAAAAAAAAAAAAGGCAATCCTTTTTTGCATTTTTTTGAGGGAGAGAGGAAGGGGGAGAGAGAATTCCAAGCAGGTTCTGTGCTGATAGCAGTCCTGAGAGCAGGACTTGAACTCTAGAACCGTGAAACCCTGACCTGAGCCCAAACAGAGTTGGAAGCTTAACCGACTGACCCACCCCGGTGCCCCCTTTCTTGCATTTCTTTATGTATATCTGTCTCTGTGTGTTTATATACATACACATCCATCTATTACCATCATACTTTTATTTTAGAGGTAGAGTGAGCAGGGGAGAGTGGCAGAGAGAGAGAGAATCTTAAGCATGTTCCACATTCAGCGCTGAGCCAATTCGGGCTTGATCCTCTGACCCTGGGGTCATGACCTTAGCTGAAATCAAGAGTGCTCAACCAACTGACCCACCCAGGCGCTCCTCTTTAAGTGATATTTGAAAAGAATAACTGGGAACTTGATAAACACAGCAAAAACTGTAAGGTGCGCTTTTGTGTTTCTAAAAGACTTTGGTTTGTTTAGTTCCTGGGTTATTTAATGCAGACTAATTTATGGGGGTTTTTTTGTACCCAAATCTTCACTTCTGTCTTTTATAACAGCAGTGCTCTAATCTTACTAATATTGCTATGTTTGCTCTCTTTGTTTGCTTTTGCCTTATGTCTTTCTGACATCTCTTTTATTTTCCACTTTTCCTTTAAAGCACTTTGAAAGAAAAACTTAAACAGTGAAATAAAATATGTGAAAACACATAAAACATACAACTTAACAAATTCATATAAAGCACCCATCATAGTAACGAACACCCAGTCAGTATTTAGGACGTTGCCAGCATATCAGAAACCCATTTTAGCTCAACCTTAATTTTTAAAGCTTCATCCACTACTGTAAATGAGATTTCATGTAAGTCTGATTTTTTAAAAAAATTTTTTAATGTCTTTTTATTTACTTCTTAGAGAGAGAGCATGAGCAGGGGAGGGTCAGAGAGAGAGGAAGACACAGAATCCGAAGCAGGCTCGAGGCTCTGAGCTAGCTGTCGGCACAGAGCCCGACATGGGCTCAAACCCACACACCATGAGATCATGACCTGAGCCGAAGTCGGATGCTTAACTGACTGAGCCACCCAGGCACCCCTTTGTCTTTGCTTTAAAATATTCTTCGACTTGCGGGGGCGCCTGGGTAGCTTGGCTGAGCGGCCGACATTGGTTCAGGTCATGATCTCATGGTGAGAAGGCTTGTGAGTTCGAGCCCCGCATCGGGCTCTGTGCTGACAGCTCAGAGCCTGGAGCCTGCTTCTGATTCTGTGTCTCCCTTTTTTTCTCTGCTCCTTGCGTGCTCATGCGTGTGCCCTACTCAAAAATAAACATTAAAAAATTTTAACAATATATATTCTTCCACTTGGGTGCCTGAGTGGGCTCAGGTAATTAAAGCTGACTCTTGCTTTCGGCTCAGATCATGATCTTGCAGTTCGTGGATTCGAGCCCACATCAAGGCTCTGTGCTGGCAGTGCGGAGCCTACTTGGGATTCTCTGTCTCCCTCTCTCTCTGCCCCTCCCCTGCTTGTGCATGCTCTCTCTCTCTCAAAATAGATAAATAAACTTTTTACAAAATGATAAAAGTAAAAAAGATATTCTTCCACTTGATTATCCAGGCCAGTAATTTGAGCCTCAACTCTGAACATCCTCTTTCGATTCATTTTACTGAATTTTTTTGTTTAAAAGTAATTTTTGGGACGCCTGGATGGCTGAGTCGGTTAAGCATCCAACTTCAGCTCAGGTCATGATCTCACAGTTTGTGAGTTCAAGTCCCACATCCGGCTCTGTGCTGGCAGCTCAGAGCCTGGAGCCTACTTTCGATTCTGTGTCTCCCTCTCTCTCTGTCCCACCCTTGCTCGCTCTGTCTCTCTTAAAAATAAACAAACATTTTTTAAAAAGTTCATTTTTGTTGTTGTTTAAAAGTAACTTTTATTATTTTCAGAAAGTCTTTCTGTATGTGGGCTGTACTTGAACCTTCTTACATTGTCATCTGTTTCCTCCATCAGCTATGTTTTGTTCAGGTTTACTTTTTCTAACTATCCTAGGGTTTCCCCTTTTTCTAGCTATTAGATCCATTTAAGCACATTCATATTTTCCTTTTCGTGTTCCTTGAGTCTCAGGTTCTGGCAACCCTGCAGGCGGTAGAAGGCACAGTGGGTCTTTGTCCTTGTGAACTAGCATGTGGGGGGTGTCAGTCCTGTATGAGGGCACCGGCAGGAAGTCTCTCTGCTCTTCATTTTCCTCTGCTGCCAAGGTTAGTGCTCTTCAAATCCCAAGGGTTGAATGGATTCAACCAGGGAGACTAGGTCACTAGTGCAGGTTGATGTTGCCCTTTTCCCCAGGGTTCGTGATCTCTGGGCCGCAGCAGGCCGTTACACTAACTCGGGTCCCCAGTGTTTCATCTGTCCTGGAAGAGAAAATCTTGTGGCAACTCTATAGAGTCTGGCAGAGGTTACCTAGGGATCCTCTAAAAGGAATTGGAGGGAGGGGTTGGAGACAAATGGGGTCACATTCAAGCTACCGTCTCCCCATGATATGAATAGATTATCTCAGCTTTGTTTATGCTGTAGGCATACCTACCATGGCCTCCCAGCTTTAGTTAAGGGTTTAGTTTAGGGTTTCTTTAGTGAGCAGCCAGGCTTGGCCAAGTTTTTACCCAAGCAGAGGTAATGAAAACTCTTTGAGTGCAGACAGTATCCTATACCCATAATTATTAGTTGGGAACTAGAAATGACTGCCTTGGTCAATTACTTTTGTTTCTTTTGGCAGGAAGGCAATACCAGTGCATCTCCAGTGGACTTTGTCAATGCCAAGAGGACAGACTCCCCTTCAGAACAGTTGAGCCACCCCTCAAAGTGGCTAGAAGCTTGTCAACGTGAATCAGATGAGCGGCTCGTAGATCCGAATCCCCAAACCAACTCTACTCCCAAAACATCTGAGGAAGCAGTAGACCCACCGGACAGCAATGTGGCTAAAACCACGGGCCTTGTATCCTCTCCAGGGGGGCCGCAGCAGGTTACACTTGAGGCTCATCTAGATACCATAGCAGAGACCAACAGCATATCTCCAGATGAGCCTTTGAGGCCAGGAGATCTGCTGAGACAGGGGGTGGTGACCTGTGTGGAAGACGGCTTTTCAGAAGCTGTTCCTGCTGTGCCTGAGAAATGTACGTTTCGGCATCCTCCATCCCAAGTCTTGGAGTGTCTGCCAAATCCCTGTTGTGAGCAACAGCCGCGCTGCTCCGAAGACAGCCTTGGGGGTGATGGGACTGAGGTTGTGCCTGAGGACTTAGTCCCCTCCAGAAGTCATACCTTCCTGCCTGCCTCTGGGCTCTGGCTGTCCCCTTCAACTGCCTTAGCAGCAGATTTCCCTGGCAGCCGCGTGGGCCCCGTGGAGGAAATTGTAGAGCACAGAGCCGTAGAGGAGAGAGAACTGAGCTTTCCTGCACTCCCTGCGGAGGCCGACTTAGGAGAACAAGCACTGTTCTCAGATACGGAAGATATGCCATCCGCATGCCTGACCCCAAATCCAGGAGAAATGGAATCCCAGGCCGCTCCAAGCCCAGCAGTAAAAGATGATGGTGGGATTCTTGTCTCTGATACAGAGCCTTGGATGTCCCCATTGGCCTGGCTGGAAAAAGGCGTGAATACCTCGGTCATGCTGGAAAATCTCTGCCAGAGCTTATCCCTCCCCTCTGTGCTTCAGGATTCAGTGATTGGCACTACCCCTTACCCTACTTGCTCGGTGGGGACTTGGTTTACGCCCCCAGCAGCGCAGGAAAAGAGCACAAACACCTCCCAGACAGGCCCAGTAGACATCAAGGACGGCACTTCTGAGACAGAGCACCGCCTGTGGGGGTAAGCCTCCCTGTAACTTTGTGCCCCTCCCGGGTTCCATTAACCTGGACCTGCCACTCCCACCTCTTGCCCTTTCTTCTCCTCATTCATGTTCTCCTGCTGCAGCAGCCGGCCTCCAGATCTGACCGCCTTATCTCGACGCGACCTGGAAGGTAACCTGCTGAACTCTCTTGTCATTCTGGAGGCTCTCTCCCACCAGCTTCTGGACTGGAAGGGCCGGCTGACTGCCCCTCGCTCGGAAGTTCAAGACGGTAGCACACAGACCGACACCTCCCCCAGTGTGGTAAGAAGGCTCTTCCCAGTGGGCCCTTTGCCTTAGAATACATATAAAAGCTGAGGATCTAGAAAATCCCTTAAAGCCGTGGGTACTCCTTATACTCCTGGGACAGACACATCAAGCCTTTCCAAGGGAATATCAGCAAGGAAAGTTTTAAAGGAATCAGTTGCCAGGTCTTCATCTTCCACATGTACTTTTGACCAATTGTTTTGCTTTCCTACTTCCCCATTCTCAGTTGCCCTTTGCTCCCTTTACTAAAGAACGGCATATTTACTACCTATCCCAAATTTTACATTGTCAAGGAATAGCAATCAAAGGACCATAGAAAATGTTTGTGTACATGCTGAGAAGGCAAATGACTGCAACCGTTATGTAACGTCATTTTTGCCTGCTTTCAGCAAAATTGAAGGGAGACTTTAATGATGTTTGTGGATCATTAAAAATTTTTGATGAACGTTTACTATGAGATTTTTGGCATGGATCTCCAAATGAGCTCCTAGAATTGGGTGACACACCGTCCTCTTTCTCTATTCCTACTTATTCCGATTATTTATCTGAAAAAGATTCTGAGTGCTTACATCTATAAGAAAGGCAGTAGGCATAAGATTGTCGCTTAGCCGTGTTTTATAGTGGGAATTACAGTCATCCACAGACACGTGAGCTAATATGGGGAAGGAAGCTCTGTCCATTTCATTAGTAGATGATTCCCAGTAAAATTTTGACTGGGTGAAATGGACTTCCATTGTTGCAGAGATACTGATGAATAATAGACCTGAAGTACATTACAGACTTAAGGTATATTACATTAGGATAAAATTCTGAGAGAAGTAAAAGTGCAATTTCAAGGAGAAAAAGGGCTGATAAAAAAAATTTCTGACTCTTTAAGAAGAGTTTGTGAATGGGCGCCTGGGTGGCCTAGTCATTAAGCATCTGACTTCGGCTCAGGTCATGATCTCACGGTGAATTCAGGTCCCTCACGGGTGAGCTTGTGCCCCGCTTCATGTGAGCACGAGCCCTGCATCCTGTGATCACCAGCCCCACTTGGAGTGGACACAAGCCCTGCTTCGGGTAAAAAAAACAAAAACAAAACATGAGCCCTGCTTCAGGTGGGCTCTGCTTCTCTCTGTCTCTCTCTCTCTCTGCCCCTTGCTCACTGGCACTCTCTCTCTTTCTCAGAAAAGAAAGTGTGCATTTTTTTTTCGAAGTATTTATTTATTTTGAGAGAGTATGTGTACGGGAGGGGCAGAAAGAGGAAGAGAGAGAGAGAGAATCCCAAGCAGGCTCTGCACTGTCAGCACAGAGTCCGATGCAGGGCTCTAACTCAAGAACCTCAAGATCCTGACTTGAGCAAGATCAAGTGTCAGACGTTCAGTTGACTGAGCCACCCGTGCGCCTGAGTTGGTACATTTTTTAGTGGTATCAAATAGGTTTTAAATCATTATGGTATATGTAGTATACCATTGGATACATTTAAGAGTGATTTGTGGGGCCTGGGTGGCTTAGTCAGTTAAGTGTCCAACTTCGGCTCAGGTCATGATCTCACAGTTCGTGGGTTCGAGCCCCACGTCAGGCTCTGTGCTGACAGCTCGCTCAGAGCCTGGAGCTTGTTTCAGATTCTGTGTCTCCCTCTCTCTCTGACCCTCCCCTGCTCACGCCGTCTCTCTTTCTCAGAAATAAATTAAAAAAAAAACACGTTAAAAAAGAAAAAGTGATTTAACAGTTTTATCTCAAACCATCAGTATTTATTAAGATGGTTGAAATTATAGCCTTTGTAACAATTAAGGGTACTCAGTCTTTCAAAATTATTCTGAGATCTGAGAGGAAAATAGTTTAAAGACTACCGTTCTAGAGGATTCTGGTTGTGACAGCACAGACTGAAGAAGAAAGGGAACGGTGTCCAGGGAAGGAATTGAGAACCTTGGCACTGGGGCCTGTGAGGTGACGGGTGGCTGCTGCTCAGAAGAGATGGTCTCCAAATGCCCAAAGACCTCAGGTTGAAAATATCCTCAGAATAAGACTTTACCTTTTGACAAAATCCCGACCTCATTCTCCATCTCTGAGTGGGCCTTGTACTCTCTTTCCCTGAAGCTTGCCAAATCCCTCTGGAGGCCACTGAAGCAGAGCCAAAGAGGGGAAGTGACAGCACCTTCGGCTGTTCCCCATCACAGTGCCCTGTCCTTGCCACTTGGCTGCTCCCTTCACTCTAATCTCATCACCCGCCTGGCTGCCCAGCTCCGAGGGGTAGTCGTGCCTGCCCAGGGCTCATGGAGCCCCCTGCGCCACCCTGCACGATGCAGTAGGGAATGGTGACCACTTCGCTGGGGAAGGGAGCCGTGAACCCCACGAGATCTGTCTCCTTAAAGGCAGACTGCTGTAACATCGTGACTCAGCACGGCTGCTCGGCCGCTGCGTTTTGTCTCAGATGATGGCTGCCTTTCAGCAGTAATGACGGCTGCCTGCTTTTCCCTCGGAACTTGAATGTCTTCTGCATAGCATACTAATTGTTATCTGCCCCAACACAGCGAATAAACAGGGAATGAGAAAATAACAATGACTAATAAATATTTGAGAAGGTTACTGGTAATCAGATCATTGCAAATTGAAACACTGAGATGCTATTTTCGTCTAACAAAATAGCAAAGAATGAAATAGATAATGCTGGTAAGTATTGCTCTGCTGTCAGTAGGGTATATAAATTGGTTCAACCTTATTTGAAAGTAAGACCCTTAAAGCATTTCAAACTTTTTGGCTCCGTAGTTCTACTTCCTTGGATATGTCCCTTTTTTTTTTTTTTTTTAAAGGTAATATTATTCTTTATTTTCTTTTTAATGTTTATTTTTGAGATGGAGAAAGCTGAGATGAGTGGGGGAGGGCAGAGAGAGAGGGAGACAGAGGATCTGAAGTAGGCCTCTAGTTGACAGCAGAGAGCCCGATATGGGACCCAAACTCACAAACCATGAGATCGTGACCTGAGCTGAAGTCAGACGCTTAACTGACTAAGATGCCCTATTAAAAAAAAATTTTTTTTTAGTGTTTGTTTTTGAGAGAGAGAGAGAGAGAGTGAGCGTGCAAGAGCTAGTGGGGGAGGGGCAGAGAGCAAGGGAGACAGAATCTGAGGCAGGCTCCAGGCTCTGAGCTGTCTGCAGGGAGCCAGATGTGGGGCTTGAACTCATGAGCTGGGAGAGCCAAAGCTGGATGCTTAACTGACTAAGCCACCCAGGTGCTCCTCTAGGGATGTATCTCAAGGGTAAAAAAGAGTCTACATAAAGATAGTAGCTTTAAGGAAAAAAAATGACTGAAAAATGAAATAAAAAATAATGGTACAACCATAGGTGGGATATTCTACAGTCATTTTGAAGTATGTTTATGAAGCATTTTTTTTTTAAATTTTTTTCAAAAATTTTTTAATGTTTATTCATTTTTGAGAGAGTGTGAGCAGGAAGAGGGTCAGAGAAAGGGAGACACAGAATCTGAAGCAGGCTCCAGGCTCTGAGCTGTCAGCACAGAGTCTGATGTGGGGCTCAAACTCACAAACCGTGAGATCAGACCTGAGCCGACGTCAGATTCTTAATCGACTGAGCCACCCAGGCGCCCCTATTTATGAAGAATTTTTAACAGCATGGAAAATAAGTATAACATGTAATGGTGTTTGGTTCTTTTTAAATATTTATTTATTTTGAGAGAGAGAGAGCACAAGTAGGGGAGGGGCAGAGAGACAGGGAGGAGAGAGAGAGAGAGACAAAATCCTAAGTCAGGCTCCATCTGACGAACTGTGAGATCATGACCTGAGCTGAAGTTGGATGCTTAATTGACTAAGCATCCCAGGTGCCCCTGCAGTCATGGTTTTTAAAGAAAGGAAATCAGAGTTCAGATAATCTCTGAGAAGCTTCGAGGGGAGGTAAAATATCAGCAGAAGGTAAAAATGGGTGGTACTCTACTCTGATAGGTCCCCCTAAAGCAGATGTCCCAATTTCAGGCTATTCCAGTGAGGAGAGTGAGTACAAATTCAGGGCTAAATAACATTAGTATAATAAAATTAGGTAATAAACACAGAACCACACATTCATTTTTATGTCATAATCTCATTTGCGGTTTTCTTGTCATAATCTCATTTGTGGTTTTCTTAAGCATTACAGTTGTTCATCATACCGAAAACACTGTCAGTATTAAGATACATCCCAATTTCTGTGGCATTGTTGTGTAAAAAGATAATCGTCTTAGAAATTCATTGAATATAGTAGCTTCTTTCTAAATCAGTAGTCTGCAACTGTTTTTTCTCTCTGACACCTGAGCTAAGTAATATACTGTACTTATAGCAAATCCCTATAGTAAGGAAATCTCTAGGGTCATGTCGAAGTCTTTTGGGGTGTTTGCTATACTGTTAAGAATCATTGCTCCAGGGGTGCCTGGATGGTGCAGTCGGTTAGGTATACTATCCTTGATTTTGGCTCAAGTCACGATCCAACAGTTTGTGAGTTCAAGCCCCACGTTGGGCCATGCACTAATGATGTGGAGCCTGCTTGGAATTCTTTCTCCCCTCTCTGCCCTTTCTCCTCTTGTTATAAATCAGTCAATCAATCAATCAGTCAGGTGGTAAAATTATTAGTGGTTTCTTTTTCTATTTTATTCACTCTATATTTCCAAAATTTTACAATAAACACATGTCATCCTTACAGTTAGAAGAGCAAGGTTATTTTGAAAAGGAATTTGTATGTGCTTCTGGATTTTTGTTCTTACTTGGCCTCATTGAGCTGTGAGCCTTGTTCCTGCTTCTAATAGGAGAGACTCCTGTATTTACGTGGGTGGCACTTGGGGAATGCGGTGCTGGCCGTGTACGTTGCCTCTGCAAAAGGCACACCACTTTGTTTCTCTGCCTAGATAAGTAAGAAACCTCAGCCTCTTCAGGAGAGCCAAGAGATTGGCCAGGCTCTGCAGCAGGCCAGGAATGTCATGGTAAGTTCTGTTTACACCGTCACTGGGTATATCATCCTGTGAAGGTCAAGAATGAAAAATCCTGGGTGGTTAGCAGATGGTGATCCTCAGCTCTGGTCGTAAAGGGAGGTTTCCCAACCTTTGTTAAGGACACCTCCCTCCTGGGAGCTTGAGATTGGGGGCAGTGGTTTTCCTCCCCTGTGTCCCTGTTCCTTCCTACTTAGTGACTTTATTTGATCTAGCCCAACCACCTTTCCCTCTACAGCAGTCGTGGGTGCTGGTTTCGAAAGAGCTGATATCCTTGCTTCATCTGTCTCTGTTGCACTTAGAGGAAGATAAAACTACCTTGAATCAGGAGGTGAGCAGCGGGAGGGTGAAGGCAGAGGCCTCTGGTGAGACTGAGAGCCGAAAAAAGGAACCAGACTCACTGTCTGATTCTTGTCTTGTAGTCTCGGCGTGCAGAAACCTTGGTCTCCTGCTGCTTTGATGTGTTGAAGAAACTGAAGGCAAGGCTCCAGAGCCTCAAAGCAGAAACAGAGGAGGCGAAGCACAGAGAGGAAATGGCCCTCAGAGGCAAGGACGCGGTAAGGTGTCAGGCTCTGTTCCTGGACGTGGGAGGTTCCCAGGGTTCCTGCAGGAACACAAATTTCGCTTGAGACACGGGTGGGTGGCCAAAGAAGTGCCAGCCCTGGGGAATAATGAACTAAACTAAATAATGGTGGAGAGTGACGGCTTTTTGTGTTCTTTCCCTCCTCTGCCCACCGTGTCCTCGCCACCTCTTCCCTCACTAGGCAGAGACCGTGCTAGAAGCTTTCTGTGCACATGCCAGCCAGCGCATCAGCCAGCTGGAACAGGACATGGCTTCCATGGGGGCATTCAGAGGCCTTTTGAAGGAGACCCAGACCCAACTGGTAATTTGCAAACATTTTCTTTCTTGGGGTCCATACTGACGTACTGGCGGGATGGCCGTACCCCACCCCCCCCCCGCATTTTGTTGTAGCCTCGGCAATCCTTCTTGTGCAGGTAGGGCTTCATACTGAGCAAGAAGAGTTGGCTCAGCAGACCGCGAGTCTTACTTCAAACTTACGACAGGACTGGATATCCATGCAGTGGGATGTGAGTATTTGGGGCTATCCTGTCACTCCTTCACTCAACAGCCAGCCTTGTTGGGAGCCTTGCCTCAAACGTGCTCTCCTGACCGGCTCGCTTCCCCTGGTAGTATAAAACGTGGACCGCGTTGCTGAGCCGGTCTCGACAACTCACGGAGAAACTCACAGCCAAGAGCCGGCAGGCCCTGCAGGAACGTGATGCTGCGGTTGGGGACAAGCAGCAGGTACAGACCAGGCGTGGGGGGCTGCTCAGGCCTGGTTTCCTGCCTCTACAGAAGGCCTTTCTAGTGAGCGGCATCGGTAGCCTCTTACCCTGGACCTGTCTTTTTTCCGCTCTGGGTTTGGAGACCAGCCAGGTCCCTTCACTATAGGTGGCCTTGGGCCCCCTTGTTTCCTTGGGTCTTTAGCACCTTCTTTAGCCACTTTCCTCCTCTTTCTACCTTTTCCTGAGGATCAGCCTTATTTCCTCAGCGTTGCTGCCCAGGAACAAGGTCCTTTGCTGTCCTGTTCAGAAAGAGAAGCTCTGCTGAGTCCTAGGATTCCCGATTCAGGAAAACCTGTGGGAGAACAACTGTCTTTTCTTCCTAGGTGTCCAGGGAGCTGGAACAAGTCTCTGCCCATTTGGAGGAGTGCAAAGGCCGAGTAGAACAACTGGAGTTGGAAAACAGTCGCCTAGCAACAGGTAGGGGTGTGTGCGTGTACGCGCGTGTGCGTGTGTGCCCGCGTGCCCATGTGCCCTGCGGAAGCTTGGGGTGTGGCAGTAGAGCAAGGAGGTGCTCTGGAGCACTGGTTTTGGAGCAGAAGCCTGGGGAGGTTTGGGCCTGATGACTACAGAGTGTCATTAGGATACTTTCGGTTTAGATCTCCGGGCTCAGCTGCAGAGTCTGGCCACTATGGAGAGTCAGCTAAAAGAGCTGCAGACTCAGCATGCCCGCTGTACCCTGGACCTGGCCATGAAGGATGAGTTGGTCTGCAAGCTTACGCAGAGCAATGAGGAGCAGGCTGTTCAGTGAGTTCCTATCAGGCTATCGTGGTAGTAGGCGCCCAGGCTGTAAGACGGATGGCGTCTAATATCAGGTCTCTGGCAGGTGGCAGAAGGAAGAGGTGGCGCTAAAACACGTGCAGGCAGAGCTGCAGCAACAACAGGCTGTCCTGGCCAAGGAGGTGCAGGACCTGAAGGAGACCCTGGAGGTAAGGGATGTGGCTTCCAGAACTGGTAGGAGTGTGACTCTCACCTAATGGTATTGAGGTGAGTTCGAGACTATGGACCGGAAAAAGCCTGTTCCCAGGGCTCTAAAATTTCCCGCTTAGCCTCATTTTCTCCTCTCCCTCTCTCACTCCTTGCCTGCCTTGCCTTTCCTGTGTCCCCAGTTTGCTGACCAAGAGAATCAAGTTGCTCACCTAGAGCTGGGCCAGGTTGAGTGTCAGTTGAAAACCACACTGGAAGTGCTCCGGGAGCGCAGCCTGCAGTGCGAGGGCCTCAAGGACACCGTAGAGAACCTGAAGTAAGATCGCTTCCCCTGCTAAGTGTTTCTGTTTCCCAGGGACATTTCTGGAAGCTAAAGTCTCCAGGAAGGAGGAGAGCCTCTTGTTTCCCTCTTTGCATGCAGCTCTGTATGGGGATGTTGGGAGAGGTGTTCAGAGAAGGCTGCTTGGTCTTTGGCTGTTTTCTCCGTTCTTTCCTTATTTTAGGGCTAAACTGGCTACCACCATAGCAGAGAACCAGGAACAAGACCTGGAGAAGACACGTCAGTATTCCCAAGATCTAGGCATGCTGACTGAGCGACTCCGGAGCCTGACTCTCTTCCTGCAGGCAAAACTAAAGGAGAAGGTAGGATCTGGGGGTTCTTTCTGTTCCCTTCCAATCATATCTTCAAACAGAGACAGTTTTATTTCTTCCTTCCCAATCTGTATATCTTGTATTTCCTTTTCTTGTCCTGTTGCATTAGCCGGAACTTCCACTATGACGTCAGAAAAGAGGGGTACCTGACCTTAGAGGAAAAGCTTGGAGTCTCTCACCATGAAGTGTGGTATTAGCTGTAGGCTTTTGTAGATATTCTTTATCAGGTTGAGGACGTTCCCCTCTAGTCCTAGTTCACGGAGAGTTTTTCCAGTCGTGTCTTTATTACACAGAGTGGTCTTCCTAAAATGCTACTCTTGCTCCATCTCTGACCTTCACTGACTTTCAGCTGCCTGCAAGACTTCTTCATCCTGTCACTTAAACTTTTCTTCCTCTGTCTGCCTCCTTTCTGTTATGAACTCCTTACTCCAATTAGACTGCCTATAGACTACACACATGTCCCATCTCCGTTCGCACCTAGACCTGGGCTGTTACCATGTCCATTTTCCTCTGTCTTCAAACTGGAAATACTTTTTCCTTTCCTAATCTTCCCTATTTCACCTTCTTTGAAATGTTCCACAATCACATGGACTCAGTAATCTGTTACATTCGTCATGAACTTACTCTCCCCTTTGCACTTGCCTTAGTTTCCCTTGGATGTCTGGTCTCTTCAACTAGACTGTGTTTAAAGAAAGCAGCAATTTAGTCTTGTTTCTCTGCCTTTCCCACAGTGCACACTAAACAATAAATTGTTGATATGTTTCAGAAAATAGAGCTAGGGGCGCCTGCGGGGCTCAGTTGGTTAAGCGGCCAACTCTTGGTTTCGGCTCAGGTCATGATCTCAGAGTTCATGGAACCATGCCCTGCATTGGGCTCTGAGCTGACAGCATGGAGCCTGCTTGGGACTCTCTCTCTCCCTCTCTCTCTGCCTCTCCACCCCCAATAAATAAACTTAAAAAAAAAAAAAAAAAGAATAGAGAGTTAATTAGCTTATTCAACAGTAAAAGATACAACCAGGATCCTAGAACCTGGAAGTGCTTATGATTTGACCCCAGTGTATGCTGAGCACAGGAAGTACGAAAGAATCCACAGTCGTACAGGGAAGACAGACAGGTGTAAACTTGACATCTTGACTTGTGATCATGATAGATGTCTGCATGGATGATCACTGTGGGAAGACAGAGAAAACATCAGTTCTACCTTTGAGAGTTAGCATGTCTTCTCCAAGCAAGTGACTGTTGGGGAGTCTTGAGGTTTGAAAGTTTAAAGGCCAGGGCAGGTGGGGGGTTATGTAGGAAGACCTACCAGGCAGAGGGGAACAGTCTATGAAAGTCAGAGAGGCACTGTGTGGACTTACTTTTGTAGCGTCTACCTTGTAACATGACCCGGGTTAGGTGCTGGGGCTGCAAGTGAACAAGGCAAGGCCCTGCTCATATGGAATTTGGCAAGTTTGGGGGTTGGGGAGTAGTTCTTCATAAATAGAGTATAGGAGCTACATGGGGCAAGAATGACAAGAACGGGCACCTGGGTGGCTCCGTCAGTTCAGCGTCTGACTTTTGATTTAGCTCCAGTCACCATCTCACAGTTCATGGGATCGAGCCCCGCGTGCACTCTCCCCCTCCCGCCCCCCAAAAAAAAAAAAAAAAAAAAAAAAAAAAAAAAAAGAATGACAAGGAGACAAGGCTAGGATAGCAGGCAGGAGGCCCGAAGGCTGGAACTAATAGCAGTTATAGAAGGCAGAGAGGAGAAAATGGACTGGATGAATTCAATACCTATTTAGGAACAGAAGTAAAAGAACCTGGTGACCAATTTGGTATAGGAGTAAGGTGGAAGAGTGAGTGATGATCTCTAGATTGCTGGGAAGATGAGATGCTTTCTGGAACTAGGGGTGGCAGACTTGGAAAAGTACAATATAGTACTTTTGTCTCTGTCTTAACTCTGCCTTTGTAGCTCAAGAGCAGCCATAGATAGTATGTAAATAAATGGGATGGCTGTATTTCAATAAAACTTTATTTACCCAAACAGTTGGCGGGCCAGATTTGAACCGCAGGCTTAATTTGCTGCTCCCTCCAGCCCCCTCTCTCGGATCGTAAATCCAGGAGGAGGATCAGATTTTTGGTGGGATGGGACAGGAAGAATGGTGAGCTCAGCTTTATACATCTGAATTTCAGATGAACTATGGAGCGTTCTGGTAGATTTTCACAGGCATTTGAGCCTCTGTGTCTGGAGATTGGGAAAATAATACAAATGAGAGAGACGGATTGAAAGGCCATCCACATAGAAATGAAGGTTTCTGTGGAGTTCCCAAGGTGAGGCCGCCTGAGGAATGGATTAGAGTAGAAAGGAGGTCAAGGATTAACCAAAAGGACTCCCCAAGAGTTTAAGGAAGGACCTGTGGATAGGTGAAATGGAAAGGTATAAGGCCTACCTGTGAAGGAGAGAGAGTTATGGTCCCAGAAGCTGAGGAAAGGATGTTTTTAAAGGAAGAACATGGTCATCGATTATCACATTGGTCAGGTAAAACAGCTGAAAAGTGCCCATTGCATTTGGAAGTAAGGCTGCTGTTGGTGAACCAAACAAGAATTTTGGTAGATCGGTGGGGCAGAAAAGGCTGAGCGTAGTGCGCGAGGGAGTCAGTAGACGGTGGCAGTTTTACGCAGGAAATGTAGGTTTCTTTTTTTTTTTTTAATTTTTTTTTTAATGTTTTATTTATTTCTAGGAGAGAGAGAGAGACAGCGTGAGCAGGGGAGGGTCAGAGAGAGAGGGAGTCACAGACCGAAACAGGCTCCAGGCTCTGAGCCGGCAGTCAGCACAGAGCCCGACGCGGGGCCTGAACCCACGAACCGCGAGATCATGACCCAAGCGAAAGTCGGATGCTTAACCGACTAAGCCACCCAGGCGCCCCTTCTTTTTTCTTAATTGAAGGGAAAGAGAAAAGGCTATTTTAAAATGGGATTTAAGGGGCGCCTTGGTGGTTCAGTCGATTAAGCGTCCGACTTTGGCTTAGGTCATGATCTCATGGTTTGTGAGTTGGAGCCCCACATCAGGCTCTATGCTGATGG